>NC_134486.1:282792142-282919642 GCF_040206685.1 Ascaphus truei | reverse complement strand
AAACAGGATCATGCAAAGTATTATATTGCTTAACTCAGGCTTCTGCCTGCTTTATTTTCATCCAAGTAAGGGACTGCAGCTTTAACATGTGTAGGCAAGAGGCACTCAGATATTTTCATTCAGCGGTTTACTCATATCAGTGTTATGGCATTTCACACAGTGTCACTTTTAAGAAATAAAAACCAAATCATATAAAGAAATCCTATCCCTTTCAGGGATCTAACTAAACATCAGAATCAGCCCCTAACTGCTGCTGGCCAACTAACCTGGTTCCCCAGCTTAAAACAATGCCCTCTCATTTAGGGTCACTAGATACAACACAGTCTTTTAGCAACAGCAATAAACATTTGTTTTGTCTTATCTGTTCGTGGTGGGAACTCGGTCCCAAGTGTCCAGGCAAATCCTCTGGTACTGTGATACTTGGAGGGGCCGTCCACCCCGAAACTGGAAACAGGGGAGCAGCGATACCCCCAGCCTCCAGGCTCTAAGGAGAGAGAGTGAAATGCAAAACCTCTCTGCTCTAAATACCTGTGCATGTGATTAGAAGAGCAGGTGAGGGAGAACTAGAGCCATTGTAATCTGTGGTCTGGATTTTCCATCCAGCTGCCTGAGTTAATGTGAAGCTGTGGAAAGGATCATATTCCTGCACTTTCTGACCTAAAATGGGGCAGAAAGCTGCCTAACATCTTTGGACTATGTCACATATCCCCCTCCCCAGCTCACACCTACTGGGGTGAGCGGCCATGGACCTCACTGGGGTGAGCGTCCTACCTGAAATACTTGAGCTAACTCCTCAGTACAATATTAAGTATTCACATGACACGAATATGAACTTTTACCACGGCAATTATGGACAATAGGTTTCGTCATAAGAGACTATGCTTGGCAAACATATTTTGTTGCTCTCTATTAGGGAACTATTTTGAAAAATAAGTGTCTAGCACACATTCTTACAACCCAGGATATGCTAAATATATTCACAAAACCAGACAATTTCTATTACCTCCCTGGGTTTTTCTACTTTAGAATATGAACCTCATTATATATTTACCAACTGAAAAGGGCATTTTTTTTCTATATTGTAAGCTACCAATATATTTTTTTTCTTATACTACAGCCTTGTAATCTTAAGGGCCATCAACCCTGTATATTAATTTGTAGTTTAGCTACATTTTCAACACAGAGTACCAATATAACATTGTAATATTGACAAAATGCTTATTCTAGAGGCCTAATATACCTTAACTACAATAGCTTATTTGCATAGTTAAGTGTCCGTGACATAGTCCACATGTGTAAATAAAAAATAAAAAAAAAACGGTCAGTTCCCCCAAACTTTTTTTTTTTTTTTTTTCTTGACTTCTAGTCCATTGCATTTTCTGACTTCATTTCAACACCCGCTGCAGCCTGCAAATGACTGGACTGTTTCTTCAGCCACTGACGAGACCCTCGGACTGGATTCTCCTTGGCTCCACAGTGTGGTCCAGAGTGGTGAGATCTGGAACTATTCAGGCGCCGTGTTGACCTTTGTTGCTTTTTCTTTTCAATCTTTGATTTCCCTTTTGTGGCCATTACCAGGCCTTTCGGTTTTGGAGACCTAGTTGCCTCTGTACAAACGTAGTCCATATAAACAACGTCATCAGGATCTGTCAACAAGTTTGTGTTTTCAGGAACTGCCACCCACTTGTCTAAAACATCTTCTGTGGTGGCCTGGGTGTGTTCACTAGTTTGATAATCTTCTGGACAACGTAAATGAAATTGAGGATCTGGATTTTTGAATCCCAGATCAGGGAGTATATTCTCAGGAGAGTGCCTATCTGTTTCTGGAATAACAGCAGCACAATCAAAGTCAATTCTTTCTCCTTCCTCTTTGTCATCAGTGAGGGCATTGAGTTTACTTTCCCTGGTCTCCTTTTGTGACCGTGTCTCTTTTAGCCTTGGAATCTCTTTCTCCAACTTCATCTTTATAGCAAATCGTAATATTGCAACAGCATTGAAGATACACGTATAGGAACGTACAGCTTGCTTGGTTCGGAGGTAGGATTGATAGACCGACTGAACCACTTTAGCAGCTTCTCCCATGTCCTGGTAGCGTCTTTGTTGCTGTCCTTCTTTATTTCTTTTTCCACTCAGTGCGGCTGCTAATTCAACTTCTTTGGAGTTGAGTTGCGACTCCATGTCCGTCATCTGTTTCAGAGCAAGGTTTAACTCTGTTTCATTTTCTCTATTCTTGACCTGCAGCTGCAGGTGCTCCTTCCGGGTCTTGTCCAGCTCCAGCTGCAGCTGGGCCCCCTCATTTGCCGTGTGGTCCAGCTGCTTGTAGATATCGGCCATCTCGTTTTCATAGCGCAATGTCAGGCAGACCACCTGACGGACGGACACCTCCTCCCTCTTGGCGCACTGTATCTCGCGCTCAGCCATCTGCTTCTGCAGCTCTTCCACCTGATCGTGCCAGACCTCCCTCAGGTTCTTCACCTCTTCCTGGTGCTTGCTCTGGGTTTGCATCAGCGCCTCCATTTTTTGGAGCTCTGCAGTTTGTGTTGCCTGGATCGCCGCTGATTCTGTATTCTGCAGTGCTTCCTGCATTTCTAACTTTTCCTGGATCAATTGCTTCTCCACTTTTCCTGCTTGGTGAAGCTTCTTATCACCTTCACTGATCTGGTCAGTCAAGTCTGAATTTTTCTGTGTCAGACTTACATTCTCTCTCTTTACAGTCTCTAAATTACTCAGGGTATTCTCATAGGTTTCCTTCAATGTACACAGCTCTGTGCTGCGAGCGTAGACCTCATGGCGTGAGAGTTCCAGCTCTGCTTTAAGCGCACTAGCCTCTTGCCGAGAAACCCCTAACTCTGTGATGAAGTTTTGCACATCTTTCTGGGACATCTCATAGCATAGTTTCCAGTCAGTTCTTGTTTTCTTTGATTCGCTTGGCTCTCTGCCTATGGTGGTAGCAGTAGTCTTTGTCATCTCTAGGCGTGTCATCATTCCTGGGACGATTGCGCTAGGCACTATGGGCTGTTGCTCATCTCGGCGCCTTTCTGATGCATGTCCTGACAGCGCAGGTTCAAGTGGCTCGGTCACTTCCCCTGTGACTTGAGGAACAGTTTTCTTTTTCTTCTTCTTTCTTTTTGCTTTATTAGCTCCAGAGATATCAGTGGTACTGGGCACACACTCACTGGTATCAGCTTCCACATCTTGCTTGCACTCACAGGGCGTTGCTTGCTTTTGCAGCTATTTGTCTTTGAAAATTTGGGGGCACACATCTCCCATGTGACCTACTTCACGACAGGCCCAGCATACTAAATTCATCTGTGGGTACGGCTCTCCTCCAGGGTCGTGATCATAGTATGGCCTGAAGGGATACTGTTTTGTATGGTTACGTACATTACACAACAAACATTTCACGTCGGCCATTTTAGAAACCCGGCAGGGACAATTTGCTAGCTGCAATTTCACTCACTTCAGCAAAAGGCATTAGCTTTACAAACAGCACTTGCTAGATGCAAAAAAAAAATTTTCTTCAGCAAAACATTTTGTTTTTCTGTTTTGGTTCAGGGTGCTATTGCATCCACACTTCGCACATTCTCTGTGTATGCTAGAAGCACAACTGATATACACAGTGGGACAGACTTCACTCATAGCATCTGTACTTTAGTTCAGCTGGGCGGCCATTTTAAACCCCCGCATTTATTTGCAAACCCACAGACTTTTTAGTGTCGACCCGCATTCTCCACCATATGTGACAAACGCCCCTCTTTTGTAGCGCCGACGTCTGTCTGGGTTGTTCCCGACACAGTCTTCTAGGGTTAATTATACAACAAACAGGATCATGCAAAGTATTATATTGCTTAACTCAGGCTTCTGCCTGCTTTATTTTCATCCAAGTAAGGGACTGCAGCTTTAACATGTGTAGGCAAGAGGCACTCATATATTTTCATTCAGCGGTTTACTCATATCAGTGTTATAGCATTTCACACAGTGTCACTTTTAAGAAATAAAAACCAAATCATATAAAGAAATCCTATCCCTTTCAGGGATCTAACTACACATCAGAATCAGCCCCTAACTGCTGTTAGCCAACTAACCTGGTTCCCCAGCTTAAAACAATGCCCTCTCATTTAGGGTCACTAGATACAGCACAGTCTTTTAGCAACAGCAATAAACATTTGTTTTGTCTTATCTGTTCGTGGTGGGAACTCGGTCCCAAGTGTCCAGGCAAATCCTCTGGTACTGTGATACTTGGAGGGGCCGTCCACCCCGAAACTGGACACATGGGAGCAGCGATACCCCCAGCCTCCAGGCTCTAAGGAGAGAGAGTGAAATGCAAAACCTCTCTGCTCTAAATACCTGTGCATGTGATTAGAAGAGCAGGTGAGGGAGAACTAGAGCCATTGTAATCTGTGGTCTGGATTTTCCATCCAGCTGCCTGAGTTAATGTGAAGCTGTGGAATAGATCATTTTTAACTGACCTAAAATGGGGCAGAAAGCTGCCTAACATCTTTGGACTATGTCACAATATATATGATAGATAGATAGAGAGAGAGAGAGAGACATATATACAGATATATATATGTAGGTATGCTTATATTGGGAAAAACTATAAGTTTCAGCGGAAATATAGATAAGAACTGTAACATACGACACGCGTAGTACAGTAACATTTGTCACCTGGTGGAAATTGAGCCGAATAAATTCCGATATCTCCGTCCCCTGCCAAACCCTCCACAACGACAGGAAGAAATTTTGCCTGCATCTGCTCTTCCAATGGAGTTAACATTAGAGCTTGTGCTGGCGGACCACCTCCAGTGGCAGAAGCATGCATCCGTTGTGCTTGGATTTTTTCTTTAAGTTTGCCCTGATATCATCGAGTCTCTTCCGACAATTCGCCCGGTCCCTGACATGATTCCCACATGCAGACACAGCCAATGTTATTTGATCCCACATTTCTTTTTTTGATGCTGAACTTGTCCGCCCTTGAAATACATACAAAATATATGACGTTAATTATTATTAGAAAAACGAGCAGTTTCCTAAACTGCTACCTGTTCCAAGAGATACCAAACATGCTGGTTTAGGTTGAATATGTGTACCACATGAGCATTTACGTGGAAACATACAAATCTAAGGAAGCTTGCATGAATATTGTATGAACTTTGGCAAACATTTTAGACTGATTGTTATGGTCGTTATAAAGCATGAAAGATTATGTGTGTGTGTAACGGGTATTCCACCCCACCCAATCGCAGATATAGTGTGGGTGCGGAGAACATACAGTGTTACCATGTTCTGGTGCTTTACCTGTTGGCTCACAGGAGGGCTGAGCTTCCGCCACGGGGAACCTGGGCAATTATATTAAGAGTAATCCTGTACTCGGTGCAGCGCCTCCACCTGCGATGGTTCCTAGCAGAGCAGGAATTGTTCCTCGCAGGACACATACAATAACTCACACACTGTAATGTATGATAACTAATACCTTTACTTGGGAAACAGCATATAACACAAATACTGTCAACATAGAATAACGGGTGTCCCTCTCTAGAGGCGACACTGACTACGGCGTCGCGCAGGACGCTTCCCCAACACCGGATGATCCCACCATGTGTCCATAGGATCCCCACCCAATGTCCCACACTCTTGCAGAGAGAGAGAATATGGGTGACTGCGCAGTCAC
This sequence comes from Ascaphus truei, assembly GCF_040206685.1. Taxonomy (NCBI): domain Eukaryota; kingdom Metazoa; phylum Chordata; class Amphibia; order Anura; family Ascaphidae; genus Ascaphus; species Ascaphus truei. Next base: position 282,913,971 of record NC_134486.1, on the reverse strand, counting down.
TATTAAAGCTAATGGCCAGTTGGTGCACTTGTGGCTTTAAAGTACCTGCCCGAGCACTCCAGTGCTCGGATCAGCAACGGCTTCGCAAAGGATCTGTCGCTCGGTGATTCCATCTGATCCCAAGCTGGTTCCTTGCATGCAGACCCCAGGGGCGATCCCACCCTGGAGATAGTCTCTGTGGGCCCCGACTTCAGCCCGAACCTCTTCACGGGAAACGCAGCGTCTGCTGTGTCCCTATCTAACTCTAGTGCTACTGTGACAGGATCCCTAACCTAGGGCCTGTTCCTGTAGCACCACAAACTGGGGAGTGAGGATCTCTCTGGGACCTAAGGGGTTAATAGCCTGCTCCGCTCCCCTAACTCTTCCCAGTCCTGACTCTAACTGATAACTAGCAGCGCCTGCAGCAACGCACTGCAACCTGCTGGGTGCGTACAGCAAACTTGCTGCACAACCACTATGCCTTCTTGTCATGCCTCACAGCACTGCCAGCCGTGACCCTGACAAGACAGCACTGACACACTCACTAAGGGCAGCGTCCCTATCTTGGGCCGTCCCGTAGCAATTACCCACTAACCTGGTGGGGAGTTGGGGCCTACCTGGGATATGGGGGACCATACGCGTGCAGGAGCTTCACTCGCTCCCTGCACCCATCCTTCCCCTTCTGCTCCCCAGCTCCAACTGATGTAAGTGACAGGGTCCCTAACCTGAGGGCTGTCCCTGGCAAAACTCACTCACTGGGTGAGTCTGGGCTAACTCGGGCCTTGAGGGTGGCTGGCCTAGTACAGGGAGTCACTGACTCCTGTACCCTACCTCCTTCCCTTGGCTGCTCCTTACTCTGACTAACTGCGTAGTGCCAAGCCTGCGAAATGTATCCCTTTGCTCCTGAAGTGTCATCCTCCAGCCCTATTGGCTCCCTGGGGTCAGGTGGCTCTGTCCCTATGCACCCTGGGGGCTGTCTACCCTTCACTGCGCATGCGCGACCTATCTGTGGGCCTCCCACGCTATCTGGCTCCTGCGCATGCGCAACAGCAATCGCAATGGCGGTGCCCTGCTCCTCGAGCCGCTGGGAACCTCGCGACGCGACCACGGCCTTAGCAACAGCCCGATCGTGTCCCCGGCAACCGGCCGCATCCCGGAGGTAGCGCGCTACTCCCTGCTCCGGCCCCCACCTTTGGAAGCAGCCGTCGGGTTCGGCGCTGGCTCCGGCGGCAACCGCGACCACGCTGCGCCAAAGGAGGGGGGTCTCTAGGAGCTGCTGGAAACCAGGGCTACATGTGTAACAATTAACTTTAATTGATAGATATTAGAGAATAATCTCACATGACCTAGGATAACATGTCTTTGAAGAATCAATGCAAAGATAGATTTACCTAGTAAATGCCCATACAGAGAGTCATAGTGCTCCAAAATCCCTGTGACAAGCACTCTGTTTTCCTCTTCATTGAAACAAGGATTATGTAGCCGCTCCACACGTTTCCTCCGACCACGTGCAGCCCCAGAGCTTGGCTGCTGCTGACTGGACTCTCCTTCTTCCAATGGAAGAGACTCCAAAAGCGGCCCACCACCAACCACCCCACCACCAGACACCCCAGCAGCACCACCAGACACCCCAGCAGCACCAGCAGCAGACACCCCAGCAGCACCAGCAACAGACACCCCACCAGCACCAGCAACAGACACCCAACCAGCACCAGCAACAGACACCCCACCAGCACCAGCAACAGACACCCCAGCAGCACCAGCAACAGAGCCACCAGCAGCACTCGCACTCCCAGCAACACCACTCGCACTCCCAGCAACACCACTCGCACTCGCAGCAACAGCACTCCCCTGAATCCTACGTTCACTCAGACGCGTACTCACACGACTACCAGTACCACTCACACCAGCATCACTCTTCCCACGCCTTTCGGCCATACCTATAGAACTCACAAAGAACAGAAAATTAATTTAAACACTATCGCACTGAACACTTACAAAGTGAAAACAAGACAAAGATGTTAACAAAACAACACAGGACAAACCTCTCACAATACACAACAACTCTCTCAGTCAATATGAAATATGTAAATCGCCCAGCTCTGTGTCTCTCTCTTTCTCTCTCTCCCAACAACACAGAGAATGAATAAAAATACACGCTGCCTTTAAATGGGCCGCTCAATCAAAAACATGCTTGCTTTGGCAGATTCAGCAAGAAGTTTCATTGGCGAACCTAACACCACCCCGCCATGCACGCCGATACACCTGTGTGTGTGATCGGCAAATCATCGGCAGAGTGGGAACAAATGTTTTCGGCTTGATTCGGAAGGGATTCGGCACTTATTGCACACGGCGAGTGAAAATCGGCAGAATCATGCCGATAAGGAACACTTGGCGAGAGGACTTTTTTGGCGCTTACTGCATAGAGCCCATAGTGTAATATAGAAACAAACTGCAGGACTCGGAAACATTTGCTAGCAGCTACGTAAGACATTTATGTGCAGTACAGAAGTATCGCAGAATCTTTTTTAGCAGAGAACAATTTGAGCATTCACTGAAGCATATACATGTACAATGGTTATCACGCACTTTACTTAAAGTAAAATCTCTTTATATTAATAATGCACATTACTGATAGGGTAATAAGCGGGAGCCAATGTATCGCTAAGTATGTGGTGGGGGAATTGCATAAATAAACGGAACAATTTAATAGCTATACAATGGATGTTTTTTCTATAGTACATTAATAGCACGCACAAGTACGCTTTTGTTAAACTAAATAGTTGCTTAACTACATTGGCGAGCTACATTACTCCTTCCACATTACATTTTGTTGCACATACTGTAATTGTTGGAGTTAAAAGGGTTATTGAGAACAGAAATGCCAACAGAAGTCGTTGGGCCAGGACAAAAATAAGAATCGGCGTACTGAGGGGAGGTGGAGCACTAGAAGGGAGAAGGGGAGGAAAACGTAGCCATGAGCAACATAGGGGAAGAAGTCAGGATGGGGTATTAGGAGGTTATGGGCCATGGGGGGGGGGGAGGAGGGAGGAGGAGTGTAAGGGGGTAATGGGCCTGGGGGGAAGTAATGGGCCTGTGGGGTATAGGGAGGTTATGGGCATTGGTGGGGGATTAAAGGAGTAATGGACCTGGGGAGGTATAAGGGGGTAATCGGCCTGGGGGTCAGGGAGCATAAGGGACAGAGGCGTGTGGACTTACCTACGGTTCTCGGATGGGCCAGCAAAGTTGAGGCAAGTTGGGCAGTGGTCAGCAAAGGGGAGAGCCCTTCATGTCTGTCGAAGGTCCCGCAAATGAATGGCCCGGGTGTAGGTGAGGGCTTTAAATTGTAAACTGTAAGGTGCAGGCTATAAACAGAATACACCGGTAGCTATATGATCTCACTTAGGGTGGGAGAAAAGGTGCTATATTTGGAGGCACTGCCGAGATAGCATCAGGACAGGCTTTTGCAGCAGGACAAAGGAGGTACTCTTCTAGTAGGTTACACCAGAAGGTCCATGGGTGTAGTGTCCATAGGGGACCCTATGGGATCTTGAGGACCGGGCTCCCCACCAAAATGGAGCTGCAACGTGGACCCCTCCTCTCCAAGTTACATGCACGTGCAGTGTGTGTAATCACTATTACTATGAAGAGGTGCAGGGGCAGTTTTCCCAGAGGCTTCACCAAAGGGGACTGTGGCATGCACCATGCCATTTTGATTCTCTGACCTATGTTCTGTATATGCGGGCAGGTATCTGAGGAGGGGCGCTTGACCGTCAAGCAGCCAAGACTTCTGTTTGAGGAGCTGCAGCTATACTATGGCAGTTCCCCCTTGGGGGCTGCCGTGCGGCAATATCACTTCTAAGAAGAGGTGCGGGGGCAGTATCCCAGAGGCTTCAACGAAGGGAAGCTGCGGCCTGCACCCTGCTACTATAACCAAGAAGAGGTTTGGGGGTAGTGTCTCAAGGGCTCCACCCGAGGAAACCACAGCCTGCACCGTGCTATTATAACCAAGAAGAGGTGTGGGGGTAGTGTCTTAAGGGCTCCACCCAAGGAAACTACGGCCTGCACCGTGCTGTGCGGGCAGGTATCCGAGGAGGGGTGCTTTATCCGCAGGCAGCTTGAACCTCCGTTTGAGGAGATGCAGTCATGCTAACGTGGTCCCCGCCAAAGGGAGCCGCATCATGTTCTTTTACCAATGTAAAATGGCGGTTCCCGCAAAAAACGGGATACTGCATGGCAACTTGTGCAAAGTTGCAAGACTCTGTTTGCAATTGTAGAATAAAGTGCGCAACCCAAAACAAAACTTAACCGTGTTCAATCAATATCAAACCATACACCATATATTATATCTTTAAAAAAATTTAGTCTAGTGAAAACTAGTACTAAATAAGGCACTACCCTACAGTGGAAGTGATAAAAAATGAAACCATACAGAACCGTTGGTGTCAGCGTATGCAGCTATAATTAAAGAGTGGCTCAGCACTCCCACGCACTAAGAGAAAAAAGACAAAAAAAAGCGCAAGACGCAAATGGTGAAGTATATCAAAATTCTTAATTCAGTGATAAGGAGGTAAGTATTCTGCGTACATCATATATGAAAAACATAAGCATTCACGTGTTACATTACACAAGGTTACCGCACACTCGTCGGCAGGGATGATGGTTCCAGAGAAATACCCCAACGGATCCTTTCCTGCTGTTATTTCGACATCATCTGTCTCTCACGCGATGCTAATCTGTAGCCAGCGTCTGAGGCACTTCAAAGGTATGTAACGCAATAGCACTGTCACGTCCTGTTTATACTTTGTCCACGTAACAGGACTATAGAACAGAAATACCCTGGCGCTACCTATAAATAGTTAAATGTTGGATAAGTCTCTAGGGGATGTTTAGCAGGGCTCGTGGTGCTGCAGTAAAACTCTTTCCGCTAGCGGTACCGGCTAGTACTGCTTATCTTCCGGCTTCTGCATACGCCCATGCTGCTTTGGTGAGTGCTCCTACGGAGAACCTTTTTTGCCGCAGTGCAGGGCGCGGAAGCAGGGGCAGGATAAGTGAAGTAGCCCCTATGACATCCGGGACATGGGAGGCCTTACTAAGACTCCAGCTGCCATTGTTCCCGCTCCCGGGTGCGGACAGTTGCAGGCCATAATATGGATGACCTCTCCGGTTGCCGTCCAAGTTGGGGTATGGAACTCTGAATACCCTGTGGAACGAGACTTTGAAGTGCTTAACTTACCCCATTTTGCCCCGTCGCCCCGTTCCGACCATTCCCAAACTTAGTTCCTGCAGAGCTGACGGTGACCACAGCTACAGGCCCGGTCCCTTTGACTTGTGTCCCCTGGACAGACTGTGTCCACTTCCTCACTTGTGACAGCTAAAGTGTCTGAATGGGCAGAACCCCTGGTATCCACTATATAGGGGATATGTGGCGCATCTAAAAAAGACCTGTTTCATGCTGTAAAGGGGTTCCCAAACCGAATATTGGTGGGAGGGCCAGTTCTCTGCCGAGCAGGAGGCAGAAATTATGCGAGAGCATTGTGCAAAAATGGAGGCAGGCCTTTTCTCTTCACCAGGGGGAGAGGAACCAGTTAGTGAGCCTCTCTGGGAAGTACCCATCTACTGGGTATTGCCAGGTCAGGCCCACTGGTATAATTTGACCAAGAGTAGTCGCGCTGATAGGGTATTGGTTTAAAAGTTTACACTGGAAGGGTATGGTTATCCCTACCTTCCTAAATCTCGAATGCGATCAGCCAAAAGTTATCGGGATGAGTGGGTGCGCGCAGCCATATTAGATTACATGAAAGTGCGGACCAGCAGCAGTATGCACTACAGGGAAGACAGAGCCTGCTATCTAATGAAAGTATGGCAGGTAGGCCACAACATACACTTAGATAGAGTGGAGTATATTGGGGAGTCTGGGCGCAAGCGCTGCTATTCGGCGACGGTACCGGATAGTGAAGGGAACCTTGTGCGCAAGCCAGACCCCGCTCACTATTACTGACCGGTCTTAAAGTACTGTTTTGACATGTTGTTATGTTGATTGCCATTTTATTTTTATTGTATAAAAATTTGGTGAATGTTATGCCCTCATGCGGGGTCGTGAGGGATCTCAAAACCAGAGGGAGGATGTAGCTAATTCTCTGGCCCCTCTAGCACGGTAAGTCCCAGTAAAGAGTGAGCAGTGTAAGGAGCAGATCCTGCAGGACCTGGTTGTATTGTTATATGTGTGTTACCTAATAAAGTTCAGGAGTAGCCTGGTATTACAAGGGTGGCCCATGACTGGTAGGAGGCCGGCTTACAAGCCACTCCCCTGGGAAGGAGGGGGTTTCCCTTTAGAGGTTAGAGCAAGGGTTCTGGGAGTTAGTTCTGTGCTGCCCTCCCTGCTATGAGGACACAGCAGGAAGTCTCTCCTGGACAAGAGTGGGCTGAGGCTTTGCCCTGTTAGGGGGTAAGGTATGCTGAGGAGGGGTGCTCAGGGCCTCAAGCCCGGGGTACTGTCTTCAGGGAATGGAACCTGTAATATCTATGATGTACCTAATAAACTCCAGTTATACGCTCTTTGGTGCGATGTCTGGAGTGTGAACACTAAAAAGAGTTGCCTATGAGGTTCATCCTGGCTGCACTAGGATCCTCCTGGGCTAGAGGCGCTGTGCTGACCGACGAAACATCACTGAGAGCCTGTCCTGTTGTCTCCCTATACCATCGCGGAGGTCTCAGACCTTCTGTTATACTTAACAGGTTTGTACCAGCACCAGAATACACCGGGAGCTATATGAGCTCACTTAGGGTGGGGGAAAAGGTGCTACACTTAGTTAATATCAGCCTGTGTATGACTATAGTATTAATGGATCACAGGCTATTTAACAGTTTTGCTTCAGAAAGTGTTTAAATATTAAGTGTAGCCCCTTTTCCCCACGACTAAGGAAACCACGCGTGCTGAGTACCTGTCTGGCGTACAGGAGGCCTAATACTCCACCACTGGGAGTCTGGGGTGATTGCGTGCTTTCTGAATACAGCGCCTCCACCTGGGGGGGATCCAAGCACATCTGGATAACCCCTCACAGGAACCAATATAGTCAGTGAATAAGAATACACACACGGGTATAACTAACATATTTACTGACACATATAACTAGATAACACAATAACCATACAAGGCCCCCACAATACAGTACCCACACAATATACACCACCCTGGTGAAACTCCCAAAGTACTTAGGGTGGCCTGGGCACCTAACCACCCCGGTGTCCACAGAGCCAGGCCCACACAAAGAGTGTGTGGAGTAGTGCTACCCCCTGTGTATGGCCGTTGGGCCACGTGGGTACCTTTCCTGGTCTCAGGCCAGACCAGGACAATCTGAAGATGGTGGATCCGCAGGACCGCACTGTGAGCCCACGACGCAATCTACTGAATCCTCTCTCTCTTTCTCTCCTTTCTGGAGGCGTCCGCCTCTTGAGCGAGCTCCAGCTGGAGGGTGTCCCTTAATGTCTCTTAGGGTGCATGTGGTCTGGGCCCAGACTGCAGGTCGCAGTTCACTGCGTGGCGTTCATCACCGGTGTACTAACACTGTGTATGCTATTGGGGAAGCGTCCCTATCTGGGGGCCTTCCCTACAGCACAACAAGCTACAGAAGGTCGGGCCTAGCTTGGACCTGTGGGGAGAACTGGCCTAGTTCAGGGGCTACTAGCACCCTGAACATGTCCTCACCCCTTGCCGTCCTGCTCCCGACTGGCGTGTTCTCTGCATTCGCGCCAAACACACCTTTCCCTTCTGCGAGGATGCACTGTTCCTATTGACTAAAACTGTCCATGTGTTAGGCTACCCTTAGAGCATGCTGGGATCTGTAATCCTGCAGAACGTGGTGTGGAGACCCCTGTAATGGCCGCCGCACCTCTAGCCTCTGCGCGACCCTTCTATTGCGCATGCGCAAGAGTCAAAATGGCTGCTACCTGCACTCTTAAGTGCCGGAGCGGCTCCCCGCATCTAGCCGGGTCTGCCGGAGCACCTCTGCTGCCGTCCCCCTCTCCAGCCAGGAGGTAAGAGGGGACACCGCTACATAAGCTTTTGTTAGTTATGTTCAAAGTGGAAGTTTTTGGATGTGAAAATATCTTTCGGAGAGGATAAAGGTGGATCTGAATCTTTGCTGGGATGAAGGATGTCACGTAACTAAATTAATAAAAAGTATAAAACTCACACATTAAACTCACAAACATAAGTGAGTAAATCAGAATGGGAGGTGTAAAGGTCACCCTCAGCCTCCGTTGGGTGCAGTTGAGGTTTCGATGTTCTCCCGGTGCCCCGCCTGGCCCTTCAGACTGGACCCTCCCATAGCTTCCCAGACGCCAATCCTACGGTCTCCCGCTGTTACTAGGCTTCCTGAATTTGGATCCCTCTGATCGCTCTGTTAGTCATGTATCTGTGTTACACTTCATTTGTATTACAACTTACATGTACTTTCCATTACAATAGAAAACAAAGATGCTTTGAAGATTTTTCTAGAACAGACAATGCAGAAGGGATAACAGTGGATAAAAGAGGCATCGTTATGGATTCATTTGATCAGACTGCAAGAACATTGCTGTACTGTTTCATCCAATTAAATAATGCAGCGCCTTACGATGCATTAGCACAGCATTGTTAATAATTCTAAGCAGAAAATGTGACCACATTAGAAATTCATTAAGCAAACAATGTTGCACTTCTTGAAGATGTTGGCATTGCATTGTTTGCAAAGGACATAGGACTTCATATATAAATGCAAAGAAAATTGTTAATACATTTGATGCAAGTTCCTAGCCATGCTGATTTATGCCACCTAAAACCTGCAGGAGTTTTGAGACAGAATTTAAGAGGAAACATAACACAGAGAGATTTTGAATTATAATATGCAATTTAATTATAATATCTGTATCATGTCATATAATTCCTCCATACCTCCTACTATGGAAGAGAAAAGAGAAAAGCGCAGGAACACGCAATAGTGTAAAAACTAAAAATCAAGATACAAAACAGTATTGCCTTTACAGGAAAACAATTCTTTGACGCATATGTAGCCGAACCCCCTTCTTACCTCTTGTGTGGGTGGGGGAGAGGCTACACATTTGATCGGAGCCGCTAGAGCTCCTCAACGGACCAGGAGTGTGGGGGTGGCCATCTTGGTTGCCGTGCATGTGCAGAACAAAGAGATGTGCATGCACAGTGTAAGTGCGGCGGCCATCTTATTTATCGCGCATGCGCAGTACACACTGGTCGCCCATGCACATTGTATGTTGCGGGAGCCATTACAGGGAGCTCCACATAGCATACTGCGGGACTACAAGTCCCAGGACCTTCTAGGAGGCAGGGATAGAGGTTTGGCATGAAAAGGGGCCCCGAGTCAGTTGGACGGCGGGAGGCAAGCAGGGAGGTAGTTTCCAGGAAGCAGTGCTTCTCTGAACTAGGCCTAGGCTTGCGCCTTAGGCCTCAGCTAGGCCCTGAGTTACCTGAGCTGAGTTTTGTAGGGAAGGCCCCAGATAGGGATGCTTCGCCATTATAATATAGAGGTGTTATTGTATCGGTGGCCAGACGGCCACATGGTGCCCTGCAGTCTGGGACCAGGCTACAGGCCACAGAGACATTAGGTGGGACACTCCAGCTGGAGCTCACCTCACACACCGGATCGGACTGCATAAGGAGAGAGGAGAGATTGTTGGAGGCCCCACGTCGTGGGACCTGACTGATCCCTTTGTTTCATCAAGCTGCACATGGGTATAGGAGTGCCCAGGCAGGTATAAAGTGCACCAATGATTCACAGGGGTAGCGCTACCTCACACTTTGGTGGGACTGACATTGGGAAGGACACCAGGGTTATTGGTGCCACCGCACCCTCAGTACTTTGGGGGGGTTCACAAAGTGTGGGACATTGGGTGTACACTGTGGGTACAGGAGTACTGTACTATTGTTGCATGTGTTTAGTATATGTTATTGTATGTACAGTAAAAAGATCCGTTATATACCTGTGTGTGTATTATTCATTACTGTATTGGTTCCTGTGAGGGGTTATCCCGCCAACGCTGGAATTCCTCATAGGTGGAGAAAGAGCTCACCCCAGGCTCCCAGTGGCGGAGGCTTAGGCCTCCTGTGAGCAACAACGTAGTTCCTTTAGGCATAGGGAAAGGGGGCTACACATATATCACCAGTTGGATACTCCACGGATTGCTCCTGCACGAGCCGTTGGTGCGGCTGCTCCAAGTAGAGAGAGGTGATGTCAGGTGGGGAGGCACCTCCTGGATATATTCCACCCCAATACACCTCCAACACAAACTGAACATCCGTGTGTCTCCCGTACAGACAGGACTGTCCTGATATAGTGAGGGGGGTGGAAGGAAGGGGACGGGAGAGTGCTCTGCTACTCTAGAGTTGCACCGGAGCACTCCACATCCACACTGAAACCCTCTTGTTGCGACTACTCAGTCTCGCAACACCGTACACCACCTGGTAGAGGAACACCAGGTGATATTGCACTAACTTTGTGGGAGAATTCCCACAATGCACTACCCGTTTCATGAATCTGATTCACTTCCTCAGGGGTATGTGTCTGTGTCAGGTGAGTCTTTTAAATAGCACTAGAGCATAGTTCATTAGTCTGTTAATTAAGTGTATACACCTACCCTCATATGGGCAAATACTAACAAGGTCTGCAGGTAACAAATATCCTTGCATCCATACATAGGGGGCTATGCACTAAGCAGTGAGCTTTTGCGCTGGTGTGAAAAAGTTTTCACGTCCGCTAAAAATTTAAGCCAGAGGCGCGATTCACTAAGGATTTCAGCGCATTTTGTATCGGCCGAGCTCAAATCTGCCCGATCGTGCGTGCTTCCCCCCCCACACCCCTGCTATCGCGCTTAAAGTTCAAGTGCGATAGATGTAAGAAAAAAAAAGCCACCTGTAACATTTGCATGGAGATTCTGCATCTCCATGCTCGGCTGTTACAGGCGATCGTACAGTAAAAAATATTAATTTTAATAATAGTGTACATGTGCAGGGGGTCTCCTAAGCTGAATCGCATTGGTTTCAGCCTCGGGGACCCCCTAATTCCTGAGAAACAGGCCCCGTTATGGGGGGCCGGTATCCCCTGTACATTTAAAGCTTTCGCGTCACATGATCGGGGGATTTAAATTCTGCAGGGGATACCGGCACCCCATAACGGGGCCTGTATCTCATGAATTACGGAGTCCCTGAGACTGAAAGCAATGCGGTTCAGCTCAGGAGACCCCCTGCTCATCTGCACTAGTATAAAAACACCAATACCAATAAACAATAATTCATTACAGTAGCGTATAGTCGCTATGGTAATGAAGCTGCATTAATGTAAATTTTATTAATATTGTGCGGGAGCAGGGGGTCTCCAGAGCTGAACCGCATTGATTTCTGGCACAGGGATCCCCTGCTTCCCGAGTTACCGGTCCCGGTATGGGGCATCTGGTGCCAGTGTCGCCGCCATCTTTATAGCGTCCAAGACGCGACGTGGACGCAATAAAAATGGCGGCGACACTGGCATCCGATGTCCCATACCGGGGCCTGTAAATCGGGAAGCAGGGGGTCCCTGAGGCTGAAATGAATGCGGTTCAGCTCAGGAGACCCCCTGCTCCTGCACACTATTAATAAAAATACATTAAAGCAGCTTCATTACCTTAGCGGATAGCCGCTAAGGTAATGAAGGGGTTAAGGCACAATAGCATGTTTATTGGGGACAATTGCCCACAATAAACATTGCAATACACAACACACACACACCCTGTGCCCCCAACAACCCCTAAACCCCCCTAACATACATAACCTAGCTTAATTTTTGGGGGATGCATAAGAATGATACTATAGGCCGGCGGTGGCCCTTGGTTGGTGCCCGTGGGTCCCCGCTTGACTGCAGTACCAATTCTGTGCCACACAAAAATAATTAAAAAATACATCAATACTTTTAAATAAATACAACCTAACACATACACTACGCTTTCCATGGTAAAGAAAAACCCCATCACAACATCCAGCCAAGTGAAGAACACTCTCAGGAGATAGACATATCATTATCCAAGTCTACAATAAAGAGAAGACTTCACGAGAGCAAATACAGAGGGTTCACCACAAGGTGCAAACCATTCATAAACCTCAAGAATAGAAAGGCCAGATTAAATTTTGCCAAACAATATCTAAAAAAGCCAGCCCAGTTCTGGAACAGCATTCTTTGGACAGATAAAACTAAGATCAACCTGTACCAGAATGATGGGAAGGAAAAAGTATGGAGAAGGCTTGGAACGGCTCATGATCAGAAGCATACACATCATCTGTAAAACACGATGGGGGCAGTGTGATGGCATGGGAATGCATTGCTTACAATAGCACTGGGTCACTAGTGCTTATTGATGATGTGACAGAAGACAGAAGCAGCCGGATGAATTCTGAAGTGTATAGGGATATATTGTCTGCACAGATTCAGCCAAATTCAGCGAAGTTCATTGGATGGAGCTTCACTTTACAGATGGACAATGACCCAAAACATACTGCGAAAGCAACCCAGGAGTTTAAGGCAAAGAAGTGGAATATTCTGCAATGGCCGAGTCAATCACCTGATCTCAACCCGATCGAGCATGCATTTCACTTGCTGAAGACAAAACTTAAGGCAGAAAGACCCACGAACAAACAACAACTGAAGACAGCTGCAGTAAAGGCCTGGCAAAGCATCACAAAGGAGGAAACCCAGCGTTTGGTGATTTCCATGCGTTCCAGACTTCAAGCAGTCACTGCCTGCAAAGGATTCTCAACAAAGTATTAAAAATGAACATTTTATTTATGATTGTGTTAATTTGTCCAATTACATTTGAGCCCCTGAAATAAGGGGACTGTGTATGAAAATGATTGCAATTCCTAAACGTTTCATACAATATTTTTGTTCGACCCCTTGAATTAAGGCTGAATGTCTGCACTTCTATTGCATCTCGGTTGTTTCATTTCAAATCCATTGTGGTGGCGTACAGAGCCACAATGATGAAAATTGTGTCGGTGTCCAATTATTTCCGGACCTAACTATATATATATATATTATATATAAGCATGATTAACCAATATACAAAGAAATGGTTAAGGATATACATGCACAAATAAAAATATCACATCTCCAAATGAAAACACATCACAGCCAAATTAAAAAAAAATAGCACATTGCAAAAGAAAATAAATTTCATCTCCCAAGAAAACACAGCACCTATCCAAATCAATATATAAGAAATGGCCATAAAAACATTGAATTTTACAATGTGTACATAATGCAAATAATCTGTGCATCATGTACACTATGTAAAGCAATGCTCAAAAACAAATAAACTATTCCAAACAGTCATTAAATAAAAAAAAAGCAAATAAACAGAAATAAATTACCATCAATCAACTAATCCAATCTCAAATCAAATACAATCCAATCCAAATCAATTATACAATTCACTATTCAAATCCTAAAACCAAACCATTTAGAAAAATATTCTATTTCAAAGTAACCATCATCAGACAAAATCTAACTTCCAAAAATAAGCCACTTAAACTATTGAAAACACCCTAAAAATTACATCGAACTAAATACAATTTACATTACACCCACATTTGGACACAAAGCAGCAAATTACATTTAAGATACATCAAAACAAGGCAAACAAACATTTGCAAAACAAGCTTTTATTATCCCTGTATGTTTGTCCATCTAGACATACATACATACAAGGGCAATAAATGAGCATAAAAAACAATGTAATAACATTCCAAATAAACATACTGTACAAAACAAGCTTTTATTATCCCTGTATGTATGTATATCCATAGGGACATACATAAATACAGGGGCATTAAATGGATATAAAAAAAAAAAAAAAAATTCGCTGACATTAAAATTAATATTTTTGAATTGTAACAGAAATGTAGCTCTGCTTCACGGTTCTCAAGAGAAAAACCTCTTTTTCATTGCTTATGCATATTCCTGTTAAAACCAGCTCTATAAACTACCTTTGTTTGCCAAGATAGTGTAACGCCTTTAAAAAACGCCTCTAACAGGTAGTGCAACGCCTCCAAAGGACAGTGTAACGCCTCCAATCTAACAGTGTACGCCTCTAAAAGGGATCATGCCTTTGTAGTTTATAAAAATGCTTTTCAGCCCGCAATAAACTTGAGCTGCTTAGAGAGAACTTTTTTCCTGTGTCTTTCTTGGCCGCTCCCAGACGTCTGCAGTTCGTGACACGGGAACAAATCAATAGCTGTGCCGGTGAAAAAGCTCCCTGGGTTGAGTGCAAGGGTCTACCATTCAGAGATATTGGAACCTTTCATTGACAAAGAACACATACTTATCAACTGATAGTTTAGAGCAGGGGTGCGCAAACTGGGGGGTGCAAGAATTTCTAGGGGGGCACGGCAGTTAAATTAAATGCCGGGGGAGGCATGAGGCCTCTGTAACATCCCTTACCTGCTGACAGCCGGGTCTTCGGTGACGCGTCGCCATGGCAACGCGTGTCAAATGACACTGCGGGGTCACATGACGTCATGACCCGCGGCGTCATTTGACGCTGGGTCTTAGGCGAGGAGGGCGTGAATGCTGGGGCTGCGAGGCAGGGGGGGCGCAGGTCAAAAACTTTGCGCACCCATGGTTTAGAGGAGAAAGCTAAATGTTTCAACAGGGACCTTCTACAATGTACTCACTGTCACAGGAGACCAGGACTAATACCAGGGATCAATATCGCCAGACAGAACACAAGAGTTTATAAAATTAATTTATTGGAAAAACATATCCACAACTGTACAAAAGACACAAACATCACACATACCAAACTGGGGAAACTGGGGGATACCCTGCCTAACTAGTCGCAGGGACCAACTGGCAGAGATTTCCCCTGTTCTTTCTCTTTGCCCACTGCCTACAGGACTGGTTTTCAGGCCTGAGACCAGCACTGGATTGGACACTGCAGTTTCTCCCTGTCACAGCAAAACCTCTGTAACTCTCTGCATGCTCTGTCTGCTATGGGTCTCCCTCCCAGCTTTTTATATACTCAGGGCCAGGAGCTGCCTACATGCTGACCCTGATTGGTGGGTAGGACTGCAACATAACATTTGCAACAATTCTATGCAAACCTATTAACCCCTGATTCCTGAGGTGCTGGAACCTAGCAAAGACATACATATATATACATAACATACAATACCAATGTATTACTGACAGGTAGGTGTAATGGCAGACTTAACCTTTATAAACAGCAGCCATATTTCCCCCTACCGTCACACTCACAACCTTGCAAATCTAATGCATAGGATCCTGTGCATTGCACAGACAATACTACTTTACCCTTTCTCCCTCCCTTACCCTCACTCCGGTGGGGGCTGCTGCAGGGGCGAGTGCGTTGCCGGGGGTTCCCGGCGACATCAGTTAAAGGGCGCCGCCATATTTAGAGTATTTGCGCATGCACAAAGGCCTGCGCATGCGCAGAAGGCGTCCGGCGGCCATGTTGGGGTTGGCGCAACTGTTCGCGCATGCACAGGAGATCGCGAGATGCGGCGGCCATTACACTGTCGCGCATGCGCAGATAAACCTAGCGACAACCATTACATTGTTGCGCATGCGCAGTAAGGATTGCGCTCTCGGCCACCATACAAAAGAGGTCTGCCAGGGACTACAAGCCCCAGGAGACATAGGGCAGAGATACCACCTGACGCCAGGGAGCCAATAGGACTTACAGCTTTCCCTGAGAGATACATTTGGCGCGCTCAGGACTGGAAGCGTCAGTAGGAGCTGGGACATAGAGAGAGGAGGGTGTATATGTGCAGAGAGGCAAGTAGCCCCTGCACTAGGACAGAAGTCTCCCCTTAGGCCCCAGCTAGGCCCTACGCACCCTCAGCTTGTGGCTGCTACAGGGATGGGGACAGGGTCCTGTAGAGCAGCCAAAGTAAGGGTCCAGCCAGGAAGAGCGAAACCCTGGCTACTGTTGTTTGTTACACACGCATTCCTATAGATAACATTGGGGATTGTTGGTAAATGTGAACCCAAAATCAGATCACACTGGAGAACACCCCAGTGTTTTTTTCAGATATTAACGGCTGCGTTATTGAAAGTCGTAATAAATGGTGCCTCATATTTGTTATCTTTTATATCAACCCCACCTGTCTCAACACTATTGATCCTTGTGTCTCAAAAGATCTGTTCTGTCGATCTGTTGAACTGTCACTATGTCCCTGTCTAAATCCACCTCATTGTATATTCCTAATATCAACTATTTCAAGTGGTAGCAAATATGGCAAAATGGCAAAATTGGTACAAAATGAAAATGCTAAGTGAGAAAATGTTGCCCCAAGCCTGCCTTTATGCAAAGACCGCTATGTATCTAGGAAAATAAAAATTTGCTTTGTCACACTGTACAATGTTGTTCTTTAGCCTGCATGAAATGAAGAAAAAAAAACCTTGTAAATCAAGTTTCTTACATTTGACACAGAGGAGCCTATTCATTAGTAATCTCTGATACTGCCAATGCAACGGCGTTCACATTTTATATGTAAAATATATTCAAATTATTTCCATTTGCATATTTCCTGGGTATCTCCGATGTGTTCACAGGTATCTCACCACGTAGGTCAATCGATTGTATTTAAAGATGTACAAATATATGTGCCCTCTTCTACAGTGATCGCTCTCCCTCTGCCCCCACACCATTTCCCATCAGATCTTGTGGATGATCTTTACACAGAAAAAAGTGAGACGTTAGAATGCACCGAGATGCATAATTCTATGTATCCTGTGATAATATGTATGTCAGCGTGACACTGCGCCCCATAATAACACTGCTTCGTTACAAGCTGAGGCCTGTGTTGCAAAATTGAAGCCAAGTATCCGGATTCAGGGAGATACTAAGGATATTGGTGCAAGCAGATAAAAAATACAAAATGCCTCAGTTTGGGCCACTTTTGATCCAGCATTGTCTTGATACATTTACACTGCAGGGTTCTCTGTGCACATGTTGAAAACATTATCATTATTATTGATTATTTGCTATGTAGCAGAATAACCTACAATTACGTTTCAAAAAAATACAAAACTGTTTCAGCAAGTAATGAATGTAAAATTACAGGCTGTTGCATTAAAGTAGTCGTTCAAATTAGCTAGTGAAAAATGTACTTAATTAGCATCATTTTATCTGGTGTTAACGTACCAAAGTCTCAATTTTGTTCTGCATGTGTCCGCTTTTAATTTGGAGAGAGAAAAAAAAGGGAGTTAGAAGGGATTATATTAAACAAAGATTATAATGACGTGTAGCAAATTCTGCATCAATTGTCCTCATTTTTTCTGGCATCAAAATAATCCACTGGGTTTAAATTGCTGTAAACTTTCCTGGTTAACATCACACACCTGTTCTATGCTCAAATGTAGATAATTCACTTAAATGTAATGCAAAAGTAACAGCAAATGGTGCAATACTGTACCATATGTCAAAACAAACTTTTTTTTACATCTTTTATTTTGCAAAATCACTCCTATCATGTAATACAAGGGCAAAAGATGAAATGAACATTGTTTGCATATAAAACAAAATATAAGGTGTTTTTTTCACAGCTTTGATTTTCAATGTTGTATATGCGTAAAAGTATTGTGTTAAATATTTCCCACATAATTTCCAATATATATACTGTATATACACACAAACATGTTGCATAATATAAAGATCTACCTAATGGAAAGTCTGGCATGCCACTGACCTTACGTGCAATTCTGAGCTTTAATTCCCTCACCCTAACTACCTCAGAAAGTACCATCAAAGAAAATTCATTTTCTCATGCTTATACATTGTATGATTCACTGGTGATTCACCAGGACAACTATGATACAACCCACACTAATCACAAACAAAGTTAGCAGGGGAATTCCTGAAATGTAATAAAAGGAAAAACATCTAAACTTCCAAGGAACTCTGAGCATAAATTCTAAAAAAACAAACTATTTTGATGTTACATAGGATTGTCAAACAGTTAAATCATAAATTCTTTTAGGACAAATCATGCAAATAGGATGTTACTTTATAATAAAATCATTTGTGAAATATGCAGTGTAGTCGCTAACATTGTTTACATCTCGCACATTTAAACTTTATGGAGTGAATATATTTTCTAATTCGCTTCTCCTATTACCACATCTATCAGAGTCCTCTCACTGGCTCCTGGATCAATCTCTGCTTCTCCTCCTTAGGCCTCGGCCAGGCAGGGAATGGGCGCACTGGCGCTCATGCGCTGCGCCCTGCTCAGCGCGGCCACGACGTCACAGAGCTGGTTCGCCCTCATTGGGCGAACTGTTCACGTGACACGCTTGCGAGCAGCAAATTCAAATTTGCTTGCCCGGCATGCAGTTAAGCACTCATGCTGGCCACACACATTGTCGCAATCTGTCTCATTCTTCCCAGGTCTGCGGTGATAATCAAATAGTACAATGGGATTTTTATAGTGAAGATCACCCTGGTACTCAGCATGGTCTACTTTCATTTGTAATGGAAGAACTAGCAGAGGAGAGATTTCGTCTTTATTTTCATCTGCTGGATTCCCATTACATTCTCATGAACTACAATACTCAACACTCCTTTGCCTCTCCTCTATATAAGATACCAAGTCTAATCTCTCCCTATGGCCCTGCTTATCTCTTGCATGCCATTATAATTGTCTCCTTACATCTTCATTTGCTTCTTCTGCTCTCCTATTCCACATACTGCAACCTCTCTCTTCTGTCCGTGTTTGCCCAGCACCATCTCTCCTTATCTCTAACTCTCATTGGTAAATGTAGTAACCAAGGTGGGGGAGGGAGTAGGGGGGTATGATACCTTTTATTGGACAAACAAGTAGTTGATATGTTACAAGCTTTCCAACCTCTCAGGGTCCTTCATCGGGTATGGCAGAAATACAGAAACACATTTATTATACACACTGTGTGTAAGAGGGAGATCTGGTTGAATTGGTAAATATATCGATTCAATAACCTGGGAAAGTAGTTAATAGTTCTGGTAGCCGTATTGGTCCTGGAGAAATGTAGATTTGTTGAAGGTTGTAATACCTATTAGCGGACCAACATCAGACTTCTTATACATGAAATTATAGTGTACAGGGCTTTCAAAATATCTTCTTTAAGAGTATTGTAAAAAACAAAAAAAGTCTATATCTAAATGTAACTGTAACTACTTATTCCCTGGGAAATCTAATATAAAGCTAATCCAATTTAATTTCCTCCAACTGCCCTAATGTATTTTCCAACATGCAGTTCCATCAAGATTATAAATTCTTCAGGCACTGATTTATTCCTCCCCACTGTTTAACTTTTTTGTACTAGCTCTGTATTGTATATTCATTGTTTTAGTAATAATCCCCGAAAAACAGGGCATTACTGGCCAATAATTAATTAATAATTAATGGAAGAGTTGAAGGCCCGAGGCGAAGCCGAGAAAATGTTCTGAGGGGATTATTACTATTATATGCTAAATGTAGACATTTTTCATCAAATAATAGACACTTTTGTATATATAACTTGGAACTACGGTGATGCACCTGTGTAGGAAAAAGAAGCAAAGTAGCAAAAGAGAGAGGTGGGGGGGGGGGGGGGATAAAATAGAGAGAGAGGTGAGGTTGGGGAGAAGAGAGAGAGAGATAGGTGAGAGTGGATTGAGAGAGGTGAGGATGGGAGAAGAGAGAGAGGTGGGGGATGGGTGGGGAGAGAGATGAGGGGGTGGGAGGAGAGAGAGATAAGGGAGAGTGAGAGGTGAGGGGGAAGAGAGAGTGGTGCGGGGGGGGGGAGGGAAGAGAGAGGAGGGGAAGAGAGAGGTGGAGGAGAGGGGAAGAGAGAGATGAGGGGGATGAGAGAGAGGTGAGGGGGGAAGAGAGAGAGAGGTGAGGGGGAAGAGAGAGAGAGAGAGAGAGAGAGAGAGGTGAGGGAGAGGGATAGAGGTGAGGGGGACAGAGAGGTGAGGGGGAAGAGAGAGAGAGGTTAGGGTAGGGATAGGAGTTGAGGGGGGAGAAGAGGGGAGGGGAAGAGATGGGTGAAGGGGAGATAGATAAAAAGAAGTGGGGGGGACAGTGATTTTAACTACAAACTAAAAAAACAGCTACAAATTACCTTAGCAGACGCTATAGAAGTTGCGGAAGAAATATTACTTTGTTGCAAATAACAAAGTTACTATATGGGACCCACTAGCTTCTGACAGCACATACAGCTGTGAGAGAGAGCCTGCATATGCTGCAGTGCTGTGTGAGACGAGAGGAACAGAGTTGCAGCAAGAGCTTGGACGGGAGAGGTATTTACAGATAGCAGTTTTAAATTTGGCAGTTTTTTCAAATTCTTAGCGCGCTTCCCTTGCATCTCTGAAATGTGAATTGACAAGTTACCAAAAATTACGGGCATTACTGAATGAATAATGCCTTGAATTCTAACCAATCAGAGTAGGGATTTCAATAATGCCCGGAATTTTAGAGCTTTAGCCTATAATTTGAATTATATATATGTAGCGCAGTTTCCCCCCCACCCTATGGTGGATGTGGCGGCTACTGTGTGTGTGGTGCATTACCTGTGGCTCACAGGAGGCCTGAACCTCTGCGACTGGTAATCTGGGGTTTGCCTGATCCGTCTGGTGATAGCGCCTCCACCTGTGCGGGATCCTACTAATATATTGGATAACCTCGTCACAGGACCCAATGCAATAACACACACAATGATATAGATCAGCGGTGCGCAAACTGGGGGGCACAAGATTGTTTAGGGAGGGCGCAGGCAGCAGCCGGCGATTTTGCCAGGAGCAGAGAAAAGCAGTCTCTAGCTGCAATTTCTCTTTCGCCCATTAGGTGGCGCTGTGCTACACAGCTCCTGCAGCACCTTCCTGTTGCATCAGCGTGGTGATAGTGTGAGAGTGTGACATGGGGAGTGGGAGTGAGTGTGAGAGTGGAACATGGCGAGGGGGGGTGAGTGTGAGAGTGGGACATGGGGAGGGGGGGTGAGTGTTAGTGGGACATTGGGAGATGGGGTGAGTGTGACAGTGGGACATGGAGAGAGGAGTGAGTGAGAGTGGAGTGTGACATGGGGAGGGGGTGAGTGTGTGAGAGTGTGACATGAGGAGGGGGGGTGAGAGTGAGAGTGACATGGGGGGGTCAGAGTGTGAGTGTGAGAGTGTGACATGGGGGAGGGTGGGAGAGTGACATGGGGAGGGGGGTGAGGTGTGAGTGTCACACTGCACTCAGCACAAACAGGACTAGACCACGAGGCTGAGGTGGGGGATGTTTATAACCGCCACCCTACAACCACGGAGCCAGGTCCACAAGGCGCAGTCGGAGTTGTGGAGCTGGGTTGGGGTAGAAGAGTTTGGGGAAGCCGTGGTACTTGCCGTGATCCGGGGTTGGAGAGAGAAGAATGGTCGTTATCCAAAGCCGTGGCCAAGGAGAAGAGAGAGCGGGGGTCCAATAACAAGCCAAAGTCCAGGGGTAGAGAAGGGACAGGTCCAGGTATGAGCAGGGGTCACAACACGAGTCAGGCAAGGCACAGGAACAGGCAAGATCCAGGAAGCAGCGAGCACAGCACAACAGTAGTTTATGTTAAGCAAAGTGAAAGTGAAACAGGAAGGCATTTAAAGGTCGAAAGCACCAATCAGGAACCAGCAGATGATGACCTCACACATAAGCCACCAGCGGATAGGGTAGTGCAGGATTGGCTGCAGGTGTAACACAGCTGATGCTGCTATTGTTCATTGCCGTGTGGCGTGCGCGAGTACGAGGAGTGCGCAGAGTGGGTGTGCCGCCAGAGACAGTGTGTACTGTGGTGATACTGTGGGAGCGCGCCTCCGCAGATGAAGCATTGCGCAGCTGCGTGCGCACAGATAGCGGTTTGTAAGTGCCAGAGGCACAGCCGCGTGACGCATGCTTGGGGTGGAGCCTGGTGGCGATCCTGACAGTATCCCCCCTTCAGGGGAGACCTCCAGACAACCCAGGGCAGACTTCAAAGGGTATTTGTGATGAAAAGCCCTGACAAATCTGGAAGCATGTGCCTGTTCCTGAGGGATCCATTCACGTTCCTCTGGACCAAAACCCCTCCAATGAACGAGGTATTGCAGTTTCCCCCTTGATACTCTGGAGTCGAGGATTGTCTGCACCTCAAACTCCTGTTGACCCTCCACAAGAACAGGCTGAGGTGGCACGTCTCGAATGGATGATTGGGGATCCTGGATAAATGGCTTCAAAAGTGAAATGTGAAAGGCGGAAGGAGTCTTCATGGTTGCCGGCAGTTTAAGCCGGAATGTGACAGGATTGACCCTCTCAGTAATGACAAATGGGCCAATGAATCTGGGTGCCAATTTGGGTGAAGAGACCTTGAGACGAATATTCTTCGTAGAAAGCCAGACCTTTTGTCCAGTATAAGATGGTATAAGATGGAACTTCCAGACGGTGACGATCGGCTTGTTTCTTTTGCATATTGATGGCTTGTCTCAGGTTCCCCTGAATTTTCTCCCAAGAGTCCTGGAGGCACTGGATTCTGTCCTTGGCGTCGGAAACTCCCGAACTGGAGACTGTGGAAGGAAAAGCCGAGGGATGAAATCCATAAAGGGGACTGTTGAGTGGATTCATTTCTAAGGTTATTATGTGAAAACTCTGCCCATGGGAGGAGATCAGATCAATTGTCCTGTGAATCTGAGATAAAACAGCGAATGAACTGTTCTAATGACTGATTGGTCCTTTCCGTTTGTCCATTAGTTTGCAGGTGGTACCCAGAGGAAAAATGAAGTGAAATGCCCAGACGTTGGCAGAAGGCTCTCCAGAATCTGGAGATAAATTGTGAGCCTCGGTCCGAGACTATGACTTGTGGAGTACCGTGGAGTCTGAAAATCTCCTTGATGAAGACCTCCGAGAGTTTAGGCGCGCTGGGCAAGCCTTTATGTGGGATGAAGTGCGCCTGTTTTGAAAAGTGATCCACAACCACCAGTATGGTGTCCATCCCTTTAGAGCTGGGTAACTCCACGATAAAGTCCATCGAGAGATGCGTCCATGGACGATCTGGGATTGGCAGTGGTTGAAGAAGGCCTGCCGGCCTATTGCGAGGCGTCTTATTCTGAGCGCATGTGGGACACAAAGCCACAAATTTTTCAATGTCTTTGCACATGCCTGGCCACCAGAAGGTGCGCTCCAACAAGTCGATCGTTCTCCTGGTGCCAGGATGACCAGCGGTCCTGGAAGCATGACACCATTCCATCACTTTCCTATGGAAGGTCATGGGAGTGAACAGGCGTCCTTCTGGAACCTTGAGGCCTACAGGGATGTTACGTTGAGCCCTGGTAAGGTGTCAAAAGGTGTTGACAGACAAAATACACGTGGGAGGAAGTATAGTCTGTTAACGATTCTCTGCTCTGTCCTCAACCAGGAATTGTCTGGATAGTCCATCGGCTTTTACGTTTTTTGAGCCAGGAATATATGATATAACAAAGTTAATAGGTAGTGTGGTATATTGGTGCATCATCACAGTAAGCTCAGATAACATAAATTCCATTGAATGAACTCAGAATCCAGGAACAGTAATATATTGATAAAAATGAACATCGCAGGGTGAAAAATATGGACCTGGTGGTGCCCACACAGCTACCCCAATACTTGGTCTCCAATTTGCATAAATTCACCACTGGGGTATAATATAACACAGTCCAGCAACAGAAAGGTAACAATTGAGGGGCTAATGCCCATTACCTGTCCAGTATAGTTCCAGATGAATGGATTCCTCGGCGTGCAGTCCTCAGAAGAAGAATCCAGATAGGTAGAAGAGAAGAGAGCACAGCTCACAGCATCCACAAATGCAAAAATGAGGGCAACTCCAGACATTGAAAAATATATATTAGCCTTTAATGATCAGCTTGGCAATAGTACAGGACCACGCACCAACGCATTTCATCCCTCAGGACTTTCTCAAGGTTTGGTGGGTAAGGAGGGGTCACGTCGCAGGGGACGTGGCCCCCGATTCCTTACAGTACCCCCCCTTCAGGATCGACCTCCGGACGATCCATCCAAGGCTTCTGTGGGAATTTCTTATGGAAGCGATCCAAGAGAACTGGAGCATGGATGTCCTCCTTGGGTACCCAAGAGCGTTCCTCTGGGTCATAACCTTTCCAGTGAACAAACAATTGTATCTTTCCTCTGGATACACGAGAATCCATGATTGTCTGGATTTCGAATTCAGGGTGTCCTTGTACCGTTACTGGTTTGGGTTTATGGGTCTTAGCAGGGAACCGTTTGCTCTGGACGAATGGTTTGAGCAAGGAAACGTGGAATACGTTTGGAATCCTCATGGAAGACGGAAGTTGCAGACGAAATGCCACAGGATTGTTCCTGGATCAGAAAAGGCCCCAAGAATCGGGGTGCCAATTTCGGGGTCGGAGACTTCAACTTGATGTTCTTGGACGAAAGCCAAACTCTGTCCCCTGGCTTGTAATTAAGGCCTGTTGACGACGGTGGTCTGCCTGAGACTTGAATTTCTGAGCGGCGCTAAGAAGCGTGGACTGATCCTGATTCATGACTCCTGAAGAGTAGTTACCCATTCATCAGCCGCCGGCACGCCTATCGGAATGTTTAAGATTGGCAGTCGACTTGGGTGGAAACCACAATTTACGAAGAACGGGGTTTCGTGCGTGGATTCATTACGAAGTGAATTGGTTGCAAATTCTGCCCAAGGTAACAGGTCAACCCAATTATCCTGGGAATCAGAAATAAAACACCATAGGTATTTGTAGGAGGACATATGACATGTGCAGAGGTACACAATGGAGACTGTTGTAAGGTGAAATTATAACATGGCTTTATTGTGCCTGTCGCTTTAAACAGCAAAAAAATCAACATAAGCGAAATAGTGAGCCAACCAAAAACCCCTATCTCTGCTTTGGAGACAATCTATACATGTAGCTCAGCCCTCTCTGACTGGGTTGGTTAGCTAAGCTATTTACCAGCCCCAAATCATGGAGACATTTATCAATACACAGACATAGATAATAGTCTTATACGAAAAAGTCTTATTTGTTAGCTGGGCTGCTGTAGGGGAAGCTTCTCTGCTCTCCTGGAACCGCACCCTTGTGTGCACAGAAAATGTCAGGCTCCAAGTTTAGAATCTTGTCCCCTTTGTCTTGTGGTCAGCTTGTCGCTCAAGACATCTGCCCTTCCTTGGTTCAGCCCCATTGTGGACTAAGGAATCTCTGCTCTGTCTCCAAAGTTCAGCTCAGGTGTGAGCTAAGGAGTCTCCCTTCCTGTCTCAAAAGACAGGCTTTTCTAAGCCATCTAATCAGGCAGGTTGTGTTAGTTAATTGCCTACCAGCAGTTAACCACCACACTGCTGGATTAGAGGCACATTTGTGAACATGGATAAGTCCCCTGTTACATACCTCCCCTGTTTGTGGGAAGCTCGGGCTTACCACGGCCAAAGCCCATCCTTCCACTCTCATTCGAGATCTTTGTGACTTGAATGAGAGTGGATGGAGGAAGAGAACCCTCTGTCCCGCTGGGATTGGAGCCCTTTCCCCAGTTTATTTTTGTCTCCTCCCGAAGGTGCTTGAGATCAGCACTCCTCAGTCTCTCGAGGAGGACATTTTCCAAGTAAAGTCTTTTTACAGAGTGCGCGGTCATGAGATTTCTGTTGCGTCGGGCACTCCTCTTTTTGTAGACAAACTGTATGGCAACAGTTGTAGAGCAGTTAGGACTAGCCCTTAGAGTTTTCCGCTTTTAAAGCGGTCTTTCTGCACCTCCTCCACACAATGGAGTCGCCAGTTCAGCTTCTTTGGGACTGAGTTGCACCTCCACCGCCCTTTCCAGAGAACGTCCTATCTTTTCAGTTTCCTCAGCTAAGGATTCTTCTGGCTTTGATTCTGCACTCCTACCTCTGTTTGTTGCCTGTTGGGCAGCTGTAGGTTTGCTTAGTGCTTTCTTAGGTGGCTCAAACTTCGTAATCTTGTTTTGAAGGTGCGCGGAGTCCCCAACTCTCACTGTACCCTTGTCCTCACGGGCATTAGTTACTGTGGGATACTGGTGCTTGGGCAGAGCCAATACCTTTTTCCGTATTGAGGAATCTGTAAGTTACTGGTCTGCAGAGTCTCAACCTGTTTCAGTGCGTCTTGCAAGTCTCTTCTCAGGGAATTTATCTGCGTACTTTGCTTTCTCTGAGCTTGCTTCCACATTTTTATTGCATTGTGAAGCACTATGAACTTCTTTGCTTAGGCCACAGTTACTTGTTCCAGTTTCTGGACCTTCTTGTGCTCCCTTTTGTGCCGCATCACCTGGGTTCTAAGCTTGGCCTTTAGCGTTGCTTTGGTGTCGCTCAGGGTAGCCTTCAGTTTCTCATGCTGCTTTGTGGGGACATACTGGGTAATCAGACGTTCCTGCAGCACTTGAATTTCTTTAACAGCCTGCAGATTGTCATCCTGCAGAGTTCGCTGCTTCTCCTCGGCCTTCTCGAGGTGCGTACGCAGACCTTGCAGTTGGTTCTGTAGTCGGTGCTCTGCTTCAAACTTCTCACCTTCCAAAAGTCTATTTATTTCTTTAAGCTCGTGCAGCTTTTCATTTTTTTCCTTGACGTCGTTTGTCAAATTAAAATTTTCTTCTTTGAGTTTTAATTTTTTTCTTTGTAATCTTAAATTTTCTCCTTTTTCAGTCTCTGTACTATTCAGGGCCTCCTTGCAGTCCTCCTTCCATTTACGCACATCTGCTTTGAGAATGACAGTCTCCTGGCGTGAGATTTCCTTCTCTAGGTTGAGGGTCTGAAGCTCCTTCTGAGAGACTTTGAGATCTGTCTTAAGATTGACAATCGTTTCTTTAGATATGTCCAGCTCCTCAGTGAGACTGTGTAGTTCCTTTCTGGAAACTTCCAGGTCTGTGCGGCAGCTGTTGGTCTCATGATGTGAGGTATCCAGTGCTCTGCGGAGTGTCTGAACCTCTTTCTGAGATACGTCCACCTCTGTCCGGACACTGTTGACCTCCTGTTGTGAGGCATTCAGCGCTATGCGAAGAGTGTGAACCTCTTGCTGGAAGACTGTCATCTGCTTCAGTGCCTCCTCATACTTCCGCTTCAGCTTAGTCATCATTTTATCAGATTGGCTTTGCTTTTCATCCATGGCGGAAATAGTAACGTTTGCAGTATTTAGCTCAGTCTTGAGATCGTCCAATTCTGTCCTGGCTAAAGAGTAAATTGTGAGCACATCTTTTTGTAGCTTCACGTTATTTTTCTGTAGCTCTGTGTAACCATCTTTCTTTTGTTTCAATTGTTCACGGAGCATATCACAGTCATGCCTGGCATTTTTCAGGGCATCTTCAGGGCTGGTCAAGGGATCGTCACTCACTGGTTCCGGCTCCACTTCCCTGGGATGGTTGGTTGAGGGTTCCTCACTGTTGGCACCGGACAGACACTTCTTTGGGGTACACGACTTCTGCCTTGGGCCCTCTGGATATTCGGTTACCCGCGGGACGAATTCTCCATTTTCTCTAGGCTGCTGGGCAACTCGGTCCCCCTTTTCCTCCACAGGATTTGCGGACGTGTCTGTTCCTTTTACGGTAAGTGAAGAACCGCTTTTCTTTTTCTTTTTCTGCTTTTTTGTTTTGGATGACTCCGTCCCATCAGGAATACTGGTGTCTCCTTCTTTATTTGATACTTTAGTAGCTTCATTATCTACAGTGGCGACACTGTTTATTCTAATACGTCCGTAACCACGGTGTGGGGAAATTTTCGGGAAGCCGGCGGCTCGTTTGGGGTTTTCCCCGGCGCGTGCGGTGCGTCACTCTGGCGCCGGTCACACGTTTCAGGGTTCCCCGGCATCCCCGAAGGCTGCAGAGGCAGCAGGGGTAAGGGGGAAGCTGCGCAAAGCTGCGCGCAGCCAGGGGGAGCAGCCAGGGGTTCGGGGAAGGGGAGGGGATGGGAAGAATTTAAATTAAACACGCGGGAAGGGGAAGATGCGGCTCACTCGCGGCTCCGTTTTGGCGCTAGCCGGGCTCCAGATGAAAAAAGCCCCGTTCATAACGGGCAAATGGTATAATAAACTGTGTCGGTGCAGTACGCCAGGCTTTTCTTGCAGTTTCTTTAGCTGACAGAAATATTGGGTGATCTGCTGCTCCCGCTCTTTCTCTTGTCGACCATATTCGTCATCAAAGAGAGCGGTCTTTTCGGTTCGTGCCAAGTTCAGGCACCCCCACCATTCTTGGGGTGTTTTGTGGGTGTGACTCGGTTCGGGTTCCCCGTAAGAGATGTCTTCCTCTTTATTGGACTGGAAGGGCCACACTTCCGTGGGGTAGGGTTCATTACAGGAACGCTGCATCTTGTCCTCTATTTTGGGGCTTTTAGGTGTAATTTTCTTCCTGACCTCAGGAGGCGCTATTGCAGCTGTTGCCTCTGTATTTGCTAGAACCCCCAATTGTGGTAGTCCTGCAGGTGGCATATTTTGCTTGGAGAGGTCGTAGCTCTCACAGGCATCTCTGTAGACATTTTCTTTCTTGGATAAGTTTTACAATATCAGCAGTACTGTGCACGCATTTTCTCTCATCAGGTATACAGGATGTGCAGGATGTGCAGTTGCTAGGTAAAAACGTCTGTTTGCTTTACACCATTTACTTGCTAGGAATAATCTCTCATTATGTATGCTGGATGTGTAGTTTTTAGGTAAAAACTTCTGTTTGCTTTACACCATTTACTTGCTAGGTGCAATCTCTCTGCTTCAACCAAATAATGTGGTTTTCTGCTTGAGTTCAGTAATTTTCAGTCTCATCTTTGGGTATTATGGCATTCACACTTCACACTTTGGGTGTCTGTTTTGCTCCCAAGATACATAGGCAGACTTTTTTACTTGCAGAAAAAAAACATTCTTTGCAGTGGAATATTTCTTTCACTCCCGGCAGGGTGACTCAACACTCAGCAATTGGCTTTTGGAATACCTTTTACACAGTTCAGCAATTACTTTTTCCCCGGTAGGGCAATTTTACACTCGGCATTTGTTTGCTAAAAATTCCCCTGCTTCAGCACAGTCTTGTATCAATTTTCACACTTTTCTGCATATACTCCATTCACAGCTGGTAGTCCTATGCGGTGTGGCAACCTTTATTTGCAAAATCAGTACCACTCGTGGGTCACCATCTGTATTCACTGCTTCAGCAAAACTTTTGAAAACAACAAACACCTATCCCTTTTTAAGGGCTGACTCACTTCTTGAACCCTGACTATGGTCGGAAGGCAAAACCCTTATTTCAATGACCATATTACACTTTCTGATAGGCAAATAAGGTTTAGCTGCTTCAGCAGTCTCTCTCCTTTTGGGATTGGGGAAAAGAGTCCATCTGTGGTTTTGTAGGTTTCAGTGTAGTGTAAGTTTCCTGCCATGGTGTGTATCCCTTTAATTCTGATCTCTGCTGCAGGTGAATCTTTGTTTTTGTTGCTCAGGTTTGTTTGCAAGACTGTATGCAGGCAAAAGCACAAAAAAAAAATTCCACAGGCAATCTCCGGCCTTTTAAACTTCAAAGGCCACCTCTCATCCCAAATTTCTGACACCATATGTAGGAGGACATGTGCAGAGGCACACAATGGAGACTGTTGTAAGGTGAAATTATAACAAGGCTTTATTGTGCCTGAGGCTTTAAACAGCAAAAAAATCAACATAAGCGATGTAGTGAGCCAACCAAAAACCCCTATCTCTGCTTTGGAGACAATCTATACATGTAGCTCAGCCCTCTCTGACTGGGTTGGTTAGCTAAGCTATTTACCAGCCCCAAATCATGGAGACATTTATCAATACACAGACATAGATAATAGTCTTATACGAAAAAAGTCTTATCTGTTAGCTGGGCTGCTGTAGGGGAAGCTTCTCTGCTCTCCTGGAACCGCACCCTTGTGTGCACAGAAAATGTCAGGCTCCAAGTTTAGAATCTTGTCCCCTTTGTCTTGTGGTCAGCTTGTCGCTCAAGACATCTGCCCTTCCTTGGTTCAGCCCCATTGTGGACTAAGGAATCTCTGCTCTGTCTCCAAAGTTCAGCTCAGGTGTGAGCTAAGGAGTCTCCCTTCCTGACTCAAAAGACAGGCTTTTCTAAGCCATCTAATCAGGCAGGTTGTGTTAGTTAATTGCCTACCAGCAGTTAACCACCACACTGCTGGATTAGAGGCACATTTGTGAACATGGATAAGTCCCCTGTTACATACCTCCCCTGTTTGTGGGAAGCTCGGGCTTACCACGGCCAAAGCCCATGCTTCCACTCTCATTCGAGATCTTTGTGACTTGAATGAGAGTGGATGGAGGAAGAGAACCCTCTGTCCCGCTGGGATTGGAGCCCTTTCTCCAGTTTATTTTTGTCTCCTCCCGAAGGTGCTTGAGATCAGCACTCCTCAGTCTCTCGAGGAGGACTTTTTCCAAGTAAAGTCTTTTTACAGAGTGCGCGGTCATGAGATTTCTGTTGCGTCGGGCACTCCTCTTTTTGTAGACAAACTGTATGGCAACAGTTGTAGAGCAGTTAGGCACATTTGTGAACATGGATAAGTCCCCTGTTACAGTATTGTTCCAGCGTTTGATTTAGTCTTTCAGTTTGCCCATTAGTCTGGGGGTGATAGCCTGACGAGAAGGATAGCGCCATGCCAAGCCTCTTGGAGAAAGCACGCCAAAATATCGATATAAATGGTGTGCCTCGGTCCGAGACTATGGATGTAGGTATCCCATGGATGTGAAACACCTCCTTGGTGAAGATATAAGCTAGAGTGGGCGAAGAGGGAAGTCCTTTGAGTGGAACAAAGAGGGCCTGTTTTGAAAAACGGTCAACGATGATCAAAATCGTATTCATCCCTCTGGAAGGGGGTAGATCCACAATGAAATCCATTGAAATATGTGACCATGGACGTTCAGGTACTGGCAAGGGCATGAGCAAGCCTGAGGGTCTTTGATGAAGAGTTTTGTTTTGTGCGCATACTGTACAAGCACTAGTAAATTCATTAACCATCTTTGCCATATCAGGCCACCAAAAAGTACGCTTGATAAGATCAAAAGTTCTTTTGAAGCCGGGATGGCCGAGTGAACGGACAGAGTGGCCCCATTCTAGTATTTTTTGATGAAACCTGGGTGCAGCATAAAGAGTTCCTTCCGGTACCTCTAGACCACTTGGAATTTGTGTTTGAGCTTCAACGATCTTTTCGAGAATGTCAAATGAGTTGGCGGAAATGATAAACTTAGAGGGTACGATAGTTTCAGGGGTTTCTTCGGATCTTCCCTCAGGAGAAAATTGTCGGGACAAGGCACCAGCTTTTGTGTTCTTAGAACCGGGAATATAAGACAGAGTATAATTAAAGCTTGAGAAAAATAGTGCCCAATGGGCTTGAGGAGACCCCAGACGACGTGCATTTTTGATATAAACAAGATTTTTATGATTGGTCAATATAGAAATAGGTTTGCGGGAGCCTTCCTGGAGATGTCGCCATTCCTGTAAGGCCATCCTGATAGCCAAGAGCTCTATATTGCCAACATCATAGTTCTTTTAGGCGGGCGAAAACTTCTTTGAAAAGAAACCGCATGGATAAAGCTTATCTTGAGGGAAGAATCTCTGGGACAGGATGGCGCCTGCACCCCAATCAGACGCATCAACTTCTAAAGTAAAAGGAATAATAACATTGGGATGTCGCAGAATGGATGCAGAGACGAAAGCTTGTTTCAGGGTTTCGAAGGATGAGACGGCCTGTGGAGGCCATACAGACGGGTCAGATCCCTTCTTGGTAAGGGCAGTAATGGGAGCCACAGTGGTAGATAAATTTCGGATGAATTTCCTATAGTAATTGGAGAAGCCCAAAAAACACTGGATGGCTTTGAGAGAGTTGGACTGAGGCCAATCCAAAACAGCCTTAAGTTTTTCAGGGTCCATTGAAAATCCTTAATCTGAAATTATATAGCCTAAGAAGGCAGTAGAGGTTTGATGAAAAAGACATTTCTCGAGCTCAGCGTAGAGATTATTGACACGAAGGCGAGCGAGAACGAGCCTGGTATGCTGGACATGATCTTGAAGATTTTTAGAAAAAATAAGGATATCGTCCAGATAGATGATTACGAAAGAGTTGAGAACATCAAGGAAGACATCATTCATAAAATCCTGAAAAACAGCAGGAGCATTGCATAAGCCGAAAGGCATTACAAGATACTCTTAGTGGCCGCTCCTGGTATTGAAGGCAGTCTTCCATTCATCGCCTTCTCGGATGCGAACAAGATTGTAAGCTCCTCGGAGGTCTTGCTTGGATTTTTTTTTTGTCCCTTGAAGCCTATCAAAAAGTTCGGAGATCAGCGGAAGGTGGTATCGATTCTTGACTGTGATGAGATTGAGCCCTCGGTAATCAATGCATGGTCTCAGGGATCCGTCTTTCTTTTTGACAAAAAAGAAACCGGCGCCAGCGGGGTACGAAGAATTACGAATTTATCCTTTTTCAAGGTTTTCTTTGATGTATGCTGCCATGGCTTCAGTTTCAGGGAGAGACAAGGGGTAGGACTTACATTTCGGAAGAACAGCGCCGGGAACCAGATCAATGGGGCAATCATAAGGTCTGTGAGGAGGTAGAACCTCCGATTGTGTCTTGCTAAACACGTCGATGAAATCCGCATATGCTTCAGGAAGAGTGGAATCATTAGCCGGGGGCGTTTCCACTCCAGCAAGGACTGTGGTAGGAGAAATGACCGGCAATGGTGAGGCGTCTGACTCTGGCTCCCACTGAATTGTCTTGCCATCCCTTCAATCAATGCGTGTGTTGTGCTGCTGTGGCCAGGGTAATCCTAGGATAACTGGAACGGCAGGAGAGTGCATCACGTCAAAGGATATGATTTCGGTATGAGTACTGGCAGAAAGGGTGAGAGGAAGAGTCTCTAACGTGATGAAGGCAGGTTGCAAAGGATAACATCAATAGCCTCGAGGCCAATCGGCGACTTCTTAGCGATGAGCTGAATTTTGTTATAAGTAGCAAAATCTTGATCCACAAAGTTACCACCGGATCCTGAATCAAGAAAAGCGGCGGTGGTTACGAGAAAATTCAGACCTAGGAAGAATAGGGTCAGAAGAGAAAATTCTGGGACACTGGCGTTCATGATGGCGCTGTTGAAGGCGCTGATCCACTCGTATACATTGTGTGATCAATTTATCCAATCCCTGGGCTGGACTGCAAGTTCATCCTTTACAGAATCGGCCAAACCGTGCCAAAACACAGCAATAAGGGCTTCTTGGTTCCAATGCGTCTCCGCCGCGACAGTCCGGAATTCCAATGCGTATTTGGCTACGGACGTATGACCTTGAAACAATTGAACAAGAGAAGCAGCGGCAGTATCTCTGCGGGCGGGAATATCAAGTACCTGCTGGAATTCTTGGCGGAAGAGCTGGTAATCCTGGGTGGTTTCCGCACGCAACTCCCAGATGGGAGAGGCCCATGCCAAGGCGTCCCCTGTTAAAAGAGAGTAAACATAGGCTACCTTGGTGCGTCCGGTGGGGAATAGGCTGGGAAAAATCTCAAACTGTATTTCACATTGGTTCAAAAACCCACGACAGGCTAGAGGGTCACCCGCATATGATTTAGGAGTAGGAATCCTGAGTTCTGATGGCCGGTCGCCACCCTGGCGGAATAGGCTGTAGTGAAAGCTGGGAAAGCTGTTGTACCAGACTTGTGATCTGAGTTCCCAAATTATCAATGCAAAGCGCAAATCCCCTGATTATTTGGCCCACCTCAGTCAGGTCTGTTTCTGTTGGGCTCTGCATAATGTCACGCTGTGCAGCCCGCAGACCAGGCCAGTCCCCTGTACTGAGGTGGGATGTTGAATATACACACCGACAGCAGAGGGAGCGGGTCCGGGATGTGGTTGTAGAGTGGCCAGGCCTGGATTAAGATTTAGAATAGTCGTTGTACTTGCCGAGTTCAGGAGTATCGTGAGTTCCGTAGTCAAATCCGTTTCCGTGTCCAAGGGTCAGAGAGGTAAGAATCGTGATGGGTAAGCCGAAGTCGGGAGCCAGAGAGGTAAGTCAGACAAGCCGGTTCAAATCTGTAGGGTGTGACAAACGCCCCTCTTTTGTAGCGCTGACGTCTGTCTGGGTTCTTCCCGACACAGTCTTCTAGGGTTAATTATACAACAAACAGGAACATGCAAAGTATTACGTTGCTTAACTCAGGCTTCTGCCTGCTTTATTTTCATCCAAGTAAGGTACTGCAGCTTTAACATGTGTAGGCAGGAGGCACTCAGACTTTTAACCTTCAGCGGTATACTCATATCAGTGTTATAGCATTTCACACAGTGTCACTTTTCAGAACCAAACCAAATCAAATAAACCAAATCCTATCCCATTCAGGGATCTAACTACACATCAGAATCAGCCTCTAACTGCTGCTGGGCAAACTAACCTGGTTCCCCAGTTTAAAAGAAGGCCCTCTCATTTAGGGTCACTAGATAAAGCATAGTCTTTTAGATACAGCAATAAAGATTTGTTTGTCTTATCTGTTCGTGGTGGGAACTCGGTCCCAAGTGTCCAGGCAAATCCTCTGGTACTGTGATACTTGAAGGGGCCGTCCACCCCGAACTGGATTCCGGGGAGAAGCGATACCCCCAGCTCCCCAAGGAGAGAGACTGAAAAGCAAACCTCTCTGCTCTAAATACCTGTTCTAGTGATTAGGAGAGCAGGTGAGGGAGAACTAGACCCATTGTAATCTGTGGTCTGGATTTTCCATCCACCAGCCTGAGTAAATGTGAAGCTGTGGAATGGATCATTCCTGCACTTTCCTGCACTTTCTGACCTAAAATGGGGCAGAAAGCTGCCTAACATCTTTGGACTATGTCACATATCCCCCTCCCCAGCTCACACCTACTGGGGTGAGCGGCCATGGACCTCACTGGGGTGAGCGTCCAACCTGAAATACTTGAGCTAACTCCTCAGTACAATATTAAACATTCAGGACACGAATATTAACTTTTTTTTTTTTTTCCCCCGTGGCAATTATGGACAATAGTTTTCATCATAAGAGACTATACTTGGCAAACATATTTTGTTGCTCTACTGTATATTAGGGAACTATTTTGAAAAATAAATGTCTAGAACACATTCTTATAACCCAGGATATGCTAAATATACTCACAAAACCAGACAGTTTCTATTACCTCCCTGGGTTTTTTCTTTTCTACTCTAGAATATGAACCTCATTATATATTTACCAACCAAAGGGCCATCAACCCTGTATAGTAATTTGTAGTTTAGCTACATTTTCAACACAGAGAACCAATATAACATTGCAATATTGACAAAAATGCTTATTCTAGAGGCCTAATATAGCATAACTACACTAGCTTATTTGCAAAGTTAAGTGTCCGTGACATAGTCCACACGTGTAATAAAAAAAAATATCGGTCAGTTCCCCAAACATTTTTTTTTCTTTGACTTCCAGTCCATTACATCCCCTGACTTTATTTCATAGCCCGCTGCATCCTGCAAATGACTGGACTGTTTCTTCAGCCACTGATGAGACACTCGGACCGGATTCTCCTTGGCTCCACAGTATGGTCCAGAGTGGCGAGATCTGGAACTATTCAGGCGCCGTGTTGACCTTTGTTGCTTTTTCTTTTCAATCTTTGATTTCCCTTTTGGGGCCATTACCAGGCCTTTGGGTTTTGGAAACCTAGTTGCCTCTGTACAAACGTAGTCCATATTAACAACGTCATCAGGATATGTCAACAAGTTTGTGTTTTCAGGAACTGCCACCCACTTGGCTAAAACATCTTCTGTGGTGGCCTGGGTGTGTTCACTAGTTTGATAATCATCTGGACAACATACATGAAATTGAGGCTCTGGATTTTTGAATCCCAGATCAGGGAGTATATTCTCAGTATTCTCAGGAGGGTGCATATCTGTTTCTGGAATAACAGCAGCACAATCAAAGACAATTCTTTCTCCTTCCTCTTTGTTATCAGTGAGGGCATTGAGTTTACTTTCCCTGGTCTCCTTTTGTGACCGTGTCTCTTTTAGCCTTGGAATCTCTTTCTCCAACTTCATCTTTATAGCAAATTGTAATATTGCAACAGCATTGAAGATACACGTATAGGAACGTACAGCTTGCTTGGTTAGGAGGTAGGATTGATAGCCCGACTGAACCACTTTAGCAGCTTCTCTCATGTCCTGGTAGCGTCTTTGTTGCTGTCCTTCTTTATTTCTTTTTCCACTCAGTGCGGCTGCTAATTCAACTTCTTTGGAGTTGAGTCGCGATTCCAGGTCTGTCATCTGTTTCAGAGCAAGATTTAACTCTGTTTCCTTTTCTCTATTCTTGACCTGCAGCTGCAGGTTCTCCTCTCGGGTCTTGTCCAGCTCCAGCTGCAGCCGGGCCCCCTCATTTGCCGTGTGGTCCAGCTGCTTGTGGATATCGGCCATCTCGCTTTCATAGCGCAATGTCAGGCAGACCACCTGACGGACGGACACCTCCTCCCTTTCGGCGCACTGTATCTCACGTTCAGCCATCTGCTTCTGTAGCTCTTCTTGCATTTCTAACTTTTCCTGGATCAATTGCTTCTCCACTTTTCCTGCTTGGTGAAGCTTCTTATCACCTTCACTGATCTGGTCAGTCAAGTCTGAATTTTTCTGTGTCAGAATTACATTTTCTCTCTTTACAATCTCTAAATTACTCAGGGCATTCTCACAGGTTTCTTTCAATATTCCCAGCTCTGTGTTCAGACCGTGGCCCTCCAGGCGTGAGTTTTGCACCTCTGTGCTGAGCGCGTGAACCTCTTGTAGAGCTTTCCCGTATTTCTGTTTTAGGATAGCAATCACGGTGTTGGCCTTTTCCAGACTAGTCGTCACCTCTTCAAGCTCACTCCGTAAGAGAGACTCTGTTTTCTTCAAAGCCTCGTACACCTGTAAAGCTGGAAGTATACACCTCTGTAACTCGGCGTTCGATTCTCGCTCCTTATTGTTAGCTTCTTGCTCCTTCTTCCAACATTCTCGCTCCTTCATCAATCCCTGCCACAGGACTTCATAATCATGGCGGGCAGCTTGGAGTGCAGAAACCAAAGCCTCTTTATCCTGGATCAAGGATTCAGCTTCCCTTTGCTCCTCCTTTTCCATTGCCACTGTTCCCGTGACAATTCTGCCGGTCACTCCGGTCTGCAGCACATCTCGGCGCCTTTCTGACGCATGTCCTGACAGCGCAGGTTCAAGTGGCTCGGTCACTTCCCCTGTAACTTGAGGAACAGTTTTCTTTTCTTCTTCTTTCTCTTTGCTTTATTAGCTCCAGAGATATCAGTTGTACTGGGCACACACTCACTGGTAGCTTCCACATTTTGCTTGCACTCACAGGGCGTTGCTTGCTTTTGCAGCTGTTTGTCTTTGAAAATTTTGGGCACACATCTTCCATGTGACCTACTTCACGACAGGCCCAGCATACTAAATTCATCTGTGGGTACGGCTCTCCTCCAGGGGCCACATGCGAATCGTCATCATCATCATCGTATGGCCTGAAGGGACACTGTTTTTCATGATTATGTACATTACAAAACAAACATTTCACGTCGGCCATTTTAGAAACCCGGCAGGGACAATTTGCTAGCTGCAATTTCACTCACTTCAGCAACTTACGTACAGCACTTGCTAGCTGCAAATTCACTCACTTCAGCAAAAGGCATTAGCTTTACAAACAGCACTTGCTAGATGCAATTTTTTTTTTTTTCCAGCAAAACATTTTGGTTTTCTGTTTGGGTTCTGGGTGCTATTGCATCCACACTTCGCACATTCTCTGTGTATGCTAGAAGCACAACTGATATACACAGTGGGACAGACTTCACTCATAGCATCTGTACTTCAGTTCAGCTGGGCGGCCATTTTAAACCCCCGCATTTATTTGCAAACCCACAGACTTTTTAGTGTCGACCCGCATTCTCCACCATATGTGACAAACGCCCCTCTTTTGTAGCACTGACGTCTGTCTGGGTTCTTCCCGACACAATCTTCTAGGGTTAATTATACAACAAACAGGAACATGCAAAGTATTACGTTGCTTAACTCAGGCTTCTGCCTGCTTTATTTTCATCCAAGTAAGGTACTGCAGCTTTAACATGTGTAGGCAGGAGGCACTCAGACATTTAACCTTCAGCGGTTTACTCATATCAGTGTTATAGCATTTCACACAGTGTCACTTTTCAGAACCAAACCAAATCAAATAAACCAAATCCTATCCCATTCAGGGATCTAACTACACATCAGAATAAGCCTCTAACTGCTGCTGGGCCAACTAACCTGGTTCCCCAGTTTAAAAGAAGGCCCTCTCATTTAGGGTCACTAGATAAAGCATAGTCTTTTAGATACAGCAATAAAGATTTGTTTGTCTTATCTGTTCGTGGTGGGAACTCGGTCCCAAGTGTCCAGGCAAATCCTCTGGTACTGTGATACTTGAAGGGGACGTCCACCCCGAACTGGATTCCGGGGAGCAGAGACACCCCCAGCCCCCAGGCTCTAAAGAGAGAGACTGAAAAGCAAACCTCTCTGCTCTAAATACCTGTTCTAGTGATTAGGAGAGCAGGCGAGGGAGAACTAGACCCATTGTAATCTGTGGTCTGGATTTTCCATCCACCAGCCTGAGTAAATGTGAAGCTGTGGAATGGATCATTAACTATTCCTGCACTTTCTGACCTAAAATGGGGCAGAAAGCTGCCTAACATCTTTGGACTATGTCACAAGGGGTCAAGACAAACAGGAGCACGACACAGTTTCCAGGCTACACAGGAAGCAAGGAGCTATGCAGAGCAAGGAGGAAGTGACAGAGCAGGGTATTTAAAGTGGTATCCACCAATCCGGACGGGGGCGTTGTGACGGGATCGCAGGCCAAATACATATTTATATTTAAGGGATCAGTCACAAAGCAAAACAGGCAGTAAAATAAATTGCGGTTTATTCGGACAAGACCTCGGAAACACACAGAAATACAAGAAACAGAGAATATACACACTTACTGGGGTCTGGGGAAGAGATCTACCCTTTCCTAGTTGCAAGGCGCCTGTTCAGCAAAGGCTTACCTTGATAGGACCTTGGTTCTGGGCTCCTGGACCGAAATCCAGCCTGCTGGCTAGGCCTCCCCATGCTTCCATGTGTGAATAGCTCTTTCACAGAAGCATCTTTTGAGAGGCCCGCCAGCAGCTGCTTGTTCAGATCTCCAACAGGAAAAAGAGAGAGAGCTGCTTTTACTGCACGCTCTTATATAGGCTGAATTCCTATCTAAATCATTGAGGAGTGTAATAGCCAATTAAAGCAGGGATTGAAATTACGCATTCCCTGATAGGAGGGATAAATTCAAAACTTGCCAATAGAAACCTTGCTTATCAGTTTTGACATCCAGGGACGTTTTTTTTTTCCTGGCTCTGCGGTGTCTAGTAAAACAAAGACATCCTAATCTGAACATCCTGCTCACCAAATGGGTTTTCCCCCTCTGCCATTCCTCTCCCCTCTGAACTATGGAATCTATGCAAACTAGCTAGCATCTTCCATATGCCTGTGCTTTCTGTATAGAACCTTATAGTAAACATTAAAACACAATATAAAGTACACTTCCTTACAGAATATACTTTGGGGGACCTTATACTTATAAGGGAAATAAATTGGGGAGATTTGGGACTTGGAATCCCTATCTGAGCTGGGGCATTGAAATGCTAATCCACATGTAATTCACATGCTAATTCAAACTGCCTTTTGTCACCAACCTGGGTTTAAATCACAGGACAAACACAATGCATTGCAGTTTTAAAACACAGAGAACCAACATTTAGACCCAAGAGCTGACACTCTCAGCCCATACCATATGGTTTCAGGGGCAGCCAGCCGGGCTCCACCTTTATTAATGAAGGCCGGCTACGCTGACTGCGACAGGCGTGACGAGGAGCAGCTGCTGAGAGGCTGGGAGTAACAGGGCTCAGCTGAGAGTGCAGGAGGCGTGGCAAGAACTCCCGGGCTGAGCGGGGGGCGGAGGCAGGCATGGCGCGCGTGTTACAAGTGCCATGGATAGATGCGCGCTCTGTAACGCCGGCGTGAGAATCCAAGATGGCGGCCGCGGCGTGAGTAGCAGAAAGTGCCGCGCGCCGGCAGGGGTAGCGATGAGGGGCAGAGGCAGCAGCAGCTGCAGTACTGGTAGTGGGTAAGGAGGAGTCACGTCGCAGGGGACATGGCCCCCGATTCCTTACAGTGCCACTATAGACGAGAAGTTTTGAATAAACCACCGATAGTAATTTGCAAACCCAAGAAATCTTTGGGCGGCTTTAAGAGATAACGGACACGGCCAGTCCGTAACTGCTTTGACCTTGTCGGGGTCAATGGCGAGTCCGGTGTCCGAAATAATGTTACCGAGGAAGGAGGTTGAAGACTGGTGAAAGTGGCATTTCTCCAGTTTGGCGAAGAGCTTATTCTCCCGTAGCCTTTGAAGAACTTGTTTCACATGTACTGGATGTTCCTGAATGTTTTTGGTGTAGATCAAAACGTAATTCAGGTACACGATTACATGTTGTCTAACAGGTCCCTGAAGATTTCATTAACTAAGTCTTGAAATACAGCTGGTGCATTGCAGAGACCAAACGGCATCACTAGGCACTCGTAGTGCCCATCGCGAGTATTGAAGGCCGTCTTCCACTCGTCTCCCTGACAAATCCTTACCAAGTTGTAGATCCAACTTGGTAAAAATGTTTGCGCCTTGTAGCCTATCGAACAGTTCGGAGATTAAAGGAAGAGGATAACGATTCTTTACGGTAATCTTGTTGAGACCGCGATAGTCTATACAAGGACGGAGCGATCCATCCTTCTTTTTTACAAAAAAGAAGCCTGCGCCAGCAGGTGACGAAGATTTTCGAATAAAGCCCCTCTGGAGATTCTCCTGAATGTACTGTTTCATAGCTTTAGTCTCAGGCTGAGACAGTGGATAGGAGAAACCTCTAGGTGGAATGGCACTGGGCAACAAATTGATGGGGCAGTCATATAGGTGATACTGTGGAACTTCCTCTAACTGCCGTTTTGTCGAAGACATCACGGAAGTCCTCATATTCTACAGGAAGTTGTACTCTGTCTGGTTCAGGTACTGCCACTCCCGCCAAAGCCTTGGAAGTGGGTAAGCAATGCATCTGACATTGAGGACTTCAGCGGATAGGCAAAGACTCCATTCAGTCGATTAGGGGGTTGTGTGTCTGCAGCCACAGAAACTCCAGTATGACGTCCACTGAGGGGGTATGGATGGCGTCCAATTGTATAGTCTCGGAGTGAGACTCCCCGGTTAATTCCTGGATTGGAACCGTCTGAAGGGAGATGAAAGCGTGTATGGCTTCGAGGCCCACGGGACGAGCCTTATGTACCAAGGGTATTTGGTGTCTCTCCGCAAATCCTTGGTGAATTAAGTTTCCCCCCCGACCCGGAGTCCAGAAAGGCCAGTGTAGTGACTCGGAAGGTCTCCTTCCGGATATGGTGATGGGGAGTTTGATCCTAGTGGAAGTTT
The DNA here is from genome assembly GCF_040206685.1 of Ascaphus truei. Classification (NCBI taxonomy): domain Eukaryota; kingdom Metazoa; phylum Chordata; class Amphibia; order Anura; family Ascaphidae; genus Ascaphus; species Ascaphus truei. Next base: position 282,872,482 of record NC_134486.1, on the reverse strand, counting down.
GCAAGGGAGGTAAGGATGTGGTGCCCAGCGTGATCCTCCCAACTCTTACTGGGCTGTGGTGTTTTCCCGATCTCAGCGGACAGGCGGCCAGCAGGTGACCATTGTTCCTGCAGTATAGGCATAAGCCTGCGCGTCGTCTGCGCTGCCTCTCACCAAACGAAATATGGAAAATAGCTGAAGCGCTCAAATGCAGGTATATCTCAAAATGATAATAAGCCAGACCTCTGTACCAGGGTACTAACAATTGATATAGTACCTATTGTGTCATATAATGGGTACTATCCTCCTGAAGACAGGTGGTGTGTGGTGCAACCCACTCACCATATGTCTCATTGGCAGGTTCCCCTGAAAAATATGCAAATACTCACATCCTGGTAGGGCAGGCAGGCAGGCTGTGCAGCTACTCAATGCAATACAGGGAAAAGGGAGACCAAAAAGCGCACCAGCACAAACGGAGCAGGAAGAAACCAGAACAAAAAAATGATTAAAAGGGCACTTTAATGTGGCAAAAGACCCATCCAATGCATTTCGAACGTCGCAGCGTTCTCACCAAACGAAAGCCTGGTCCCTCCAAGTTGCATAGGTTCGTCTAGCGTTGGTGCTGCGGATGGCACAGGTCCTGCTTGATGACAGTTAAAAGGTTTTATACCTTGTTGTCGTCTGCCCTTCTCCATTCTTCTTTCCTGATGACGCAGATCCATGCGGATGCAAAGAGCCACTAGGTCTTCAAGTCCTCTGGGACGATCCTGAGACGCCAACTTGTCTTTGAGATGCTCGGACAAGCCCTGCCAGAATACTGCCGACAGGGCCTCATCGTTCCAGCTGGTTTCAGAGGCCACGGTCCGGAACTCCAGCGCGTAGCGTGCCATGGTACGGTCCCCCTGAGAAATGTTGATAAGGGTAGAAGCGGCATTTACCTTGCGACCAGGTGTGTCGAAGACCCTCTGGAACTCAGCGGTGAAGAGATTGATATCAGAGGTCAGGTCTGGTCGTTGCTCCCAGATTTGAGAGACCCAGGCCAGGGCGTTGTCGGTCAGAAATTATGTATGCCATTTCCGAGCGTTGGGAGAAAAAATGAGAAGGGAGCAGTTCGAACTGTATTGAACATTGGTTCAGGAATCCCTGACAAGCCAAAGGATCCCCAGCATAGTGGTTAGGGGTAGGTAATCGTGGTTCAAAAGTCATGGCCACTGGAGCGAAATAGGTAATGATGCTGCGGGGTTAGTAGTAGAGGCAGAAAGAAACCTGACCCTGTCAGATAGGGCGTCTACTGTAGGTTTTGCTTAAGGTGATCTAGCTGTTTGTCCTTGTGAACACAGGATCTGATGATTTGCTGAAACCACCCGTCATATTCGTCCAATCGTCGACCCACCCCAGCGGGGTCCATGTTTGTTGGGCTGAACATAATGTCACGCTGCGCTCACCACATACAGGACTAGACCGCGGGGCTGAGGTGGGGATGTATATAACCGCCGCACTACAACCATGGAGCCAGGTCCGCAATGCATAGTCGGAGTCGTGGAGCTTGGTCGGGGTTGGAGAGTTTGGGGAAGCCGTGGTGCTTGCCATGATCTGGGGTTGGAGAGAGAAGAATGGTCGTTATCCGAAGCCGTGGTCGAGGAGAGAGCGGGGGCCCAATAACAAGCTGAAGTCCAGGGGTAGAGAAGAGATGGGTCCAGGTACGTGCAGTGGTCACAGCACGAGTCAGGCAAGGCACAGGAAAAGCAAGATCCAGGAAGCAGCGAGCACAGCACAACAGTAGTTTATGTTCAGCAAAGTGAAAGTGAAACAGGAAGGCATTTAAAGGGGAAAGCACCAATCAGGAACCAGCAGATGATGACCTCACACATAAGCCACCAGACGATAGGGTAGTGCAGGATTGGCTGCATGTGTAACACAGCTGATGCTGCTATTGTTTGTTGCCACGCGACGTGCGCGCATACGAGGAGTGCGCCGCAGAGTGGGTGTGCCGCCAGAGAGAGTGTGTGCTGTGGTGATACTGCTGGAGCGCGCCTCCGCGGATGAAGCATTGCGCAGCTGCGTACGCACAGATAGCGTTCTGTGAGTGCCAGAGGTACAGCCGCGTGACGCGTGCTGGGGTCAGAGACTGGCGGCGATCCTGACAGTGTGAGTGTGACATGGGGATGGGGGTGAGAGTGTGAGAGTGTGACATGGGAGGGGGGTGAGAGTGTGAGTGTGTGACATGGGGAGGGGGGTGAGAGTGTGAGATGGGGAGTGAGAGTGTGGGGTGGTGAGAGTGTGGGGGTGAGAGTGTGACATAGGGAGGGGGGGTGAGAGTGTGACATGGGAGGAGGGTGAGAGTGTGACAGTATGACATGGGGGTAAGAGTGTGAGTGTGGGGGGAGTGAAAGTGTGGGGGGGATGAGACTGAGAGTTTGGGGGCGGTGAGAGTGTGACATGGGGAGGGAGGGTGAGAGTGTGAGATGGGGGGTGAGAGTGTGAGAGTGGGGTGGTGAGAGTGTGGGGGTGAGAGTGTGACATGGGGAGGGGTGTGAGAGTGTGACATGAGGAGGGAGTGTGAGATGGGAAGGGGGGTAAGAGTGTGAGTGTGACATGGGGGGGGGTGAAAGAGCTACATGGGGAGGGGTTGAAAGAGAGACATGAGGAGAGGGGGTGAAAGAGAGACATGGGGATGAGAGAGACACTGGAAGGAAGGAGAGAGAGAGACACTGGTGGGAGGGAGAGAGAAAGAGAGACACTGGCGGGAGGGAGAGAGAGAGACACTGGCGGGAGGGAGAGAGATACAATGGTGGGAAGGAGAGAGATACAACGGCTGGAGGGAGAGTGTGAGAGAGACACTGGGGGGAGGGAGAGACAATGGCTGGAGGGAGAGTGAGAGACACTGGGGGAAGGGAGAGAGTGATTGACACTGGGGGGAGGGAGGGAGGGACACTGGTGGGAGTAAGAGACACACAATGGCTGGAGGGAGAGTGTGAGAGACACTGGGGGGAGGGAGAGAGACACTAGGGAGGGAGAAAGAGAGACACAATGGGGGGGGGGAGGGAAAGAGAGACTGGGGGAGGGGGAGACACTGAGGGGAGGGATAGAGAGACACTGGAGGGGGAGTGAGAAATACAGGGAGAGGGAGAGACTGGGAGAGGAGTGTGAGACTGTGGAAGAGGGGTGAGAGGTCCTGAGAGCTCCTAATGTGGCGGGAAGAGAGAGATTAATAATAAAGCATAAATGGGGACGCTATTAGACAAATATCATAATATTTATTTTTAAGTGATGTAATTTGTGTTATAATACTTTTTTTGTAGACGTGTGGCGGGGGCGTCACAAAGCTGGTTCGCCCTCATTGGCTGAACCAGCTCACGTGTGCTGACGTCATGTGATTTTGATTACATCAGGCAGGGCGGGCCCGAGAAATTTCATGGATGAAAAGGGGGGCTCGGCATAAAAAGTTTGCTAACCCCTGATATAGATAACAGTTTACTGCATGCATATGAAACAAGGAAGAACAATATACCACCCATACCAAGTAGGCCACGCACGGCTGTAACCCCACAGTGCCCTCTAACACAGTGTCCACACTTGGATGGGATATTTCCCCAAAGTACTGAGGTGCCCCTGGGCACCTAACCACTCTGGTGTCCACAAGAGTCAAACACCCAAAGTGTGTGTGACAGCACTACGCACAACAGTGTGTTAAAGTTGGTGCCTTTGTGCACTTGTAGGTGTGATACTTGCCGGGTACTCCAACACCCGGTAGCATCGACTGAAGATAAAGGGGCCGTCCGGTCCCACGCTGTCATCGTCAGCTATGAGTCCACCTCCAAGTGGGGTGGTGTCCAGCTGGACTGTTCCACCATGAAGTGAGTCTCTTGTCTGTGGGGTAATCTGGTCCCAGACCGCCAGATTGCCTGTTCGCTGCTGTGTCCTGGCTGTGTCCCTCACACTTGGCACTACAGGGGCAGTGTCCCTATCTAATGGGCCTATCCCTGCAGCAACCACAAGCTTAGGGGAATCAGGGCCTATGGGGGTCTCTGTCCTAGTGCAGGGGCCACAGACACCCTGCCCACTGTGACTCCCGGCATACCGGGCATCTGTTTGCACCCTCTGTCAGCACTCGCAGCTGCCGTGGAGGTAACGGGAGAGCCAAGGGGAGCCCAAAGGGGAACCTGGCCACATTCTCCCCCTGGTGAAAAGACCAACGTCACGCTTGGGAACATCGTAACACAAAACCACACTTATTATATAATAAAAATGCATTGTAATATGTACATCACATGACATAACTCTACATTAAGTTATACATTTCCGTGAACATCACAATGACAGACTTGATTTTACCACTCATTGGTGCCTGGTAGTACCCAGATCTCAGGTCCAATACACTGAACCACTGGCTTCCAGACAGCAGGTTGAGAATCTCTTCAATCCTAGGAAGATTGTACTGGTCAGGCACGGTGTGGTTTTTCAGGGTCCGATAGTTGACACACAATTGGCCCGACCCATTCTTCTTCCGCACCACCACGATCGGTGATGCATAGGGGCTACGGATTCTGTTACAATCCCCGCTGTCTCCATCTCTTGTAGGGTGTCTCTCAAGTCCTCCACATCTCGGGGAGCGATGCGACGGGAACGCTCCCGAAAGGGCTTGGTGTCACTTTGCCGGATGGTGTGCTGCGCATTTCAGCTGCAGCCCACATCCATCTCACTAGTGAAGAACACTTCCCAGTGTTCTTCCAACTTGGCTGTTAGTCGATCCTTCCACTCGGTGGGCAGAGTTGCATCTCCGAAGTCGAATGTCATCCCGTCCGGCTGATCCTGCACCGCGGCGGTGTTCACCTGAGCCATCGTCTCGATGGAGGTGAAACGATATATTCGCCCCAATCTTTGACCATAATCTAAGGGCATGGAGTACGGGGAAATGTTTTGGATAAACACCTTGATCCTCCCAGGAATCTTGGATTTCCATTCCCACACATCGGGCACAAGCTTGTAGCCTCAGTTGGTGTCTTCCTCGGGCGTGCTCTCCAGAGAGAAGAGATGCTCTGCCTCATCTCGGCCCGGATAACAGCACGCCGCGTACATGACCTTCACTCCCCCTGGTGGAATCTCTGACAACCCCTTGATGTGATTGAACAGCTCCCATATCCATCTTGTGCCGATATTTTCAACACTCTTGTAATAGTACTGGGTGGATTTGTAAGAGGGACAGTAGTAGTTTGCCGGCCTCTTGCAGGTATGCTCAGATCACCGCCTGCACTACATCGGCGTTTGTTCCCAATATGATCGGGGCGCTTGGGTGTTCTTGAGGCTCTGGGCATATTATAGCCTCCACATCCATGAGGAGAGGCTTACCGATGTTCAGTTGTGGCATTCCAGTTGAACCTTCACCATGCCATCAATGGGGTAGTCCTCATTACTGAGTCCCCACAATTTCATCTTGTCTGCCGTCTACAAGGGCAGGTGCTTAAGATTTTGGTTGTAGAAAGGGCGGTACATAATAGTCACTTGGGATGACCAGCAATGCCGATGCATATATGCTATCCACGAGGATGCGTATGATGGCGGCCGGTCCCACGCGACTGAAATACCTCCATCGGATGCTTACATCGGGGGGGTTTGGCACTTGTGGGTTTTCTGAGAACGGGGAGGGCGGTTCCGCCGACTGGACCCTGCAGGTCATGGCTTTATGGTCAGAGGTCCTAGATTTTCTTTTTACTTTTTCCGGGCATGTGACCCTTCTGGCCACAGTGGAAGCATACAATGTCACTCTGGTCCGCCTCGGTTCTGAAGGTAGCAGATCCTCTCCCAGGCGTCCTGGACATGGCAGCAGGTGCCTTGGGAGGAGAGTTATCTGTGGCTCTTTCGGCCTCCTTGGCCCTTTCCTTGAGGGAGTCTTCTCTTCAAGACTCCTTTTGAGGGAGTCGCAGATTTCTCTCCCCTGGACGAGTCATGAGACCGCCCAGAGGTCTGAAAGTGTAAAATGACGTCCTGATTCTGGTCCATGAGATCCTCGTAGCTGGGAGGATTTTCGGTAGAGGTTGCAGCAGATTTGGGCCACTAAGGGATGATTGAGGGTGGCTCCCCGCAGGAATTGTATGCCCTGTAGTCATCCAATTCAGTCATCCGAATTACCTTTTTGTGGATCAGGGTCCATAGTGCTATCTGCAACCGATGGAAGAACTCGGACAATTTCTCATTTTCGCGATACAAACGAACGATGTTGGCGGCCAGGGGCCGCAAGCACTTGACGATCCGTTGTCTTTTTATCGCGTCTGAGCATGTTCACCCTGGCAGTACTTGTTCTGCATGGTCACGCCATTCATTGACCGTTTCTTCGCCCAGGGGTGTGGGTCTCACCCCGGAGAATGTTTTTAGTCGGCAGTACTCGTGGTTGTGAGCAGACTGCGTTATGGCTATGTAACAGGGGACTTATCCCTGTTCAGTAATGTGCCTTTAATCTAGCAGTGTGGTAGTTAATTACTAAACACTCCCTGCCTGATTAGATTGCTTACAAAAGCCTGCCTTTGATACAGGAAATGACTCTCCTTAGCTCTGACTGAGAGCTGACCTTTGGAGCTGACCGGTCTTGAGCTCTGCACAGCAGAGCTGATTTCAAGACACAGGGAAAACTACTACACCTGAAGCTGAACCAGGAAGTGAGAAGATTTTCCCTCCAAGAAACAGATAATACTTTTATTCTTAAGAGACTGCTTATATCTGCTTATTTTCATGCTATATGTTTTGGGGCTGCGAGACATGCTTAACTAATGGAGATGTGAACTAATTGCATAGGATTTCACTAGAAATACTCCCAAGTGAATGGAAGCTTTGTTCCCCCCCCTGTGTTTGGATAATTTCCTGATGAAAAGGAACAGGCACAATAAAGCCTATTATAATTTCACATTATAAAGCCTCCTAATTGTGTACCTCTGTGAACGTCCGTCTACATTTGGTGTCCAAGTTGGGATAAGAGGCGTCCTTGTAGTTAAAAAGGACCGGAGATTTTTATGTGAAATTTTTTGTTTATGCTTTTTGCCTACAAACAATCTGAGAAACTTAGAGAAAAAAAAAAAAAAAAACCTCATGCAGCAGAGATCAGAGTTAAAGGGACACACCACTGAAACTTACACTGCATTGAAACTTACAAAACTACAGATGGACTCTTTGCCCCAATCCCAAGAGGAGAGAGACTGCTGAAGTAGCTAAACCTTATTTTGCCTATCACAAAGTGTAATATGGTCATTGAAATAGGGGTTTTGCCTTCCAGCCATAGTCAGGGTTCAAGAAGTGAGTCAGCCCTTAAAAGGGATAGGTGTTTGTTGTTTTCAAAAGTTTCGCTGAAGCAGTGAATACAGATGGTGACCCATGAGTGGTACTGATTTTGAAAATAAAGGTTGCCACACACTTCCCCTCCTCCTATACACACAAAGGAACTACACAGTCTCACTGAGGAGCTGGACATTGCCAAAGAAACTATTGGTAATCTTGATACAGATCTCAAAGTCTCTCAGAAGGAGCTTCAGACCCTCAACCTAGAGAAGGAAGTCTCACGCCAGGAGAGTGTCATTCTCAAAGCAGATGTGCGTAAATGGAAGGAGGACTGCAAAGAAGTCCTAAAGAATACAGAGACTGAAAAAAGAGAAAATTCAAGATTAAAAAGAGAAAACTTAAAACTGAAAGAAGAAAAATTTCAGTTGACAGAAGAAGTCAAGGAAAAGTTTGAAGCAGAGCATCGACTGCAGAACCAACTGCAAGGTCTGCGTACACACCTCCAGTATGCTGAGGAGAAGCAGCAAACGCTACAGGAAGAAAAACTGCAGGCTGCTAAAGAGGTACAAGCGCTGCAGGAACGTCTGAATACCCAGTACGTCCCCACAGAGTAGTATGAGGAGCTAAAGGCCACGCTGCATGTCTTCAGAGCATCATTGGAAGCGGAGCTTCGATACCAGGTGACTCTGTATGAGAGGGAGTGTGAGAAGGCTCAGAAACTGGAGCAAGAGCTGGAGAGACAGAGAGACTGTTCCATTCCCTTGAGTCAGTACACCAAGGAGAAAACAGACGCAGCGGCAACCTTGACGACAAAAATTACAGAGCTCCAGAATATGAAGGAGACTCTGATACAGACTCAGAGTAAGCAAAGTGCGCAGATAGATTCCCTGAGAAGAGACTTGCAAGATGCACTCAAACAGGTTGAGACTCTGCAGGCCAGTAACTTACAGATTCCTCCAATACGGAAAAAGGTATTGGCTCTGCCCAAGCACCAGTATCCCACAGTAACTAATGCCCGTGAGGACAAGGGTACAGTGAGAGTTGGGGATTCCGCGCAACTTCAAAACAAAATTACGAAGTTTGAGCCACCTAAGAAAGCACAAGCCAAACCTACAGCTGCCCAACAAGCAACAAACAGAGCTAGGAGTGCAGAATCAAAGCCAGAAGAATCCTTAGCTGAGGAAGCTGAAAAAATAGGACGTTCTCTGGAAAAGGAGGTGGAGGTGCAACTCAGTCCCAAAGAAGCTGAACTGGCGACTTCGTGGTGTGGAGAAGCTGCAGAAAGACCACTTCAAGAGCAGAAAACTCTAAGGGCTAGTCCTAACTGCTCTACAACTGTTGCCATACACTTTGTCTACAAAACGAGGAGTGCCCGGCGCAACAGAAATCTCAAGACCGCGCACGCGATAAAAAGACTTTACGTGGAAAAAGTCCTCCTCGAGCGACTGAGGAGTGCTGATCTCAAGCATCTTCGGGAGGAGACAAAAATAAACTGGAGAAAGGGCTCCAATCCCAGCGGGACAGAGGGTTCTCTTCCTCCATCCACTCTCATTCAAGTCACAGAGATATCTAGAATGAGAGTGGAAGGATGGGCTTTGGCCGTGGTAAGCCCGAGCTTCCCACAAACAGGGGAGGTATGTAACAGGGGACTTATCCCTGTTCAGTAATGTGACTTTAATCTAGAAGTGTGGTAGTTAATTACTAAACACCACCTGCCTGATTAGATTGCTTACAAAAGCCTGCCTTTGAGATAGGAAGTGACTCTCCTTAGCTCTGACTGAGAGCTGACCTTTGGAGCTGACGGTCTTGAACTCTCCACAGCAGAGCTGATTTCAAGACACAGGGAAAACTACTACACCTGAAGCTGAACCAGGAAGTGAGAAGATTTTCCCTCCAAGAAACAGATAAGACTTTTACTCTTAAGAGACTGCTTATATCTGCTTATTTTCATGCTATATGTTTTGGGGCTGCGAGACATGCTTAACTAATGGTGATGTGAACTAATTGCATAGGATTTCACTAGAAATACTCCCAAGTGAATGGAAGCTTTGTTCCCCCCCGTGTTTGGATAATTTCCGGATGAAAAGGAACAGGCACAATAAAGCCTATTATAATTTCACATTATAAAGCCTCCTAATTGTGTACCTCTGTGAACGTCCGTCTACAGGCTACTACCAGTTGTGGTAGCATTACTCCTAAATTGGAAGTTCCCGGAGACAGGTGGCTGTAATAATCTGGGCTCTGACTAGGAACTTGCACGGGGCTACTCTTGTACCCGCTAGCGGTAGGTGTCTCTGGGGTGACGTTGGAGGTGTAGGTTACCCTGGGTATGGGTAAATCAGCCCTGATTGGTGTGCTTGCTACCGGGGCTTGAGTCATCCACCCCCCAGGGGTGTAGGAGAAGGTGGACGTCTCAGCCTGATAGGGGGAGTCCCGAGGTCACTATACCCACGGTATAGTGGGGAGTCCCGAGGTCATATACCCACGGCCATGGAAGGTGACAGCCCGGGGTATATGAGGGGGTATCCTTTGGGCAGAGCCTCTGACCTGATTTAGAGCCTGAGGGGCATCATCTAGGCATATTTTTTGCCTTGTGGCCAGTAGTACAACACTCCACTGATAGGCGGTGTCATATTTTCTACTGATGATCTTGGTGTCCCTTAGGCCAGATTATCTCATGTGGTTGCGGACGGTAAACATTGACGTGAGGGCAGGGACTCCTCCCATTGCGACCACGTGGCGCGGAGGTTCCCGGAGCTCTAAGGCCCAGTTGTGGACCAGTTGTTGAGAGGGGGCGTAAACATGATGTTCTGGTAGGTTTACTAATTTACTGCTGAGTAGTGTACCACAGGTCTGAGATCTCAGCAGCGCCTCCAAATGTAGCACAGTTTCCCCCACCTCATTGGGATGTGGCGGCTACTTTGTGTGTGGTGCATTACCTGTGGCTCACAGAAGGCCTGAACTTCTGCTGCTGGGTGCCTGATCCGTCTGGTGACAGCGCCTCCACCTGTGCGGGATCCTACTATATTGGATAATCCCGTCACAGGACCCAATGCAATAACAAACACACTGATAGATAACAGTTTACTGCATGCATACGAAACAAGGAAGAACAATATACCACCCACACCAAATAGGCCACGCACGCCCATAACCCTACAGTGCCCTCCAACACAGAGTCCAGACTTGGATGGGATATTTCCCCAAAGTTCTGAGGTGCCCCTGGGCACCCAACAACCCTGGTGTCCACAAGAGTCAACCCACCCAAAGTGTGTGACAGCACTGCGCACAACCGCGTGTTAATGTTTGTGCACCTGTAGGTGTGATACCACGCCATCAGCTTGAGGGTCCCACCATGAAGTCTCTTATCTGATCTGGTCCAAGACCACCGGATTGCCAGTTCGCTGCTGTGTCCCTCACACTTGACAGTACAGGGGCGGTGTCCATATCTAATAGGCCTGTCCCTGCAGCAACCACAAGTTTAGGGGAATCAGGGCCTATGGGGGTCTCTGGCCTAGTGCAGGGGCCACAGACACCCTGCACACACCCTACACTTTCCTTGTCCCAGCTCCGACTGGCATGGCCTCTGAACCGCCAAATGTATCCATCTCAGACCTCGGGAATACTGCAACCCTATTGGCTATATCTCCCCATCTGACTCTGCCTTTGGGGCTGTTGGGGATTGTAGTTCCCCGGCGGAGCTGAACTGTAATGGCAGCCCCCCTGGCGTTATACATTTTGACATTATGGTAACTTACTAATTTTTGTGTGTACAACACCCCTGCCCAAAAAATAGTCCCTGCAATATAGCATGTAAGGTCCGCCTTAACTGTAACATCCAGAATCTGCAGAACAGATAGTAACTTCAGTTAGTCAATATCATATTCCCTTGACAAAGTTTTACATGCACGTCGTTTGTTATTTCCTGCAGCTTGATGGCGTACATATACATACATGCTCATAAACCAGTTTGAAAATTCTACCTCACTCAGTGTAGCGCCTTGCTGTTGTTAGTATAATATAAGGCAAATAACAGGTAAGAATCGGAAGCCAGACAGAGGTATGATTATACTAGAAAAACACACACAAACACAACAAAAGCGTGCCAATATAAAAATTAATTTTATATGAATAAAAGTTTTTTTTCTTTTACATATACAGTACATAATCATTACACAGCACAAATGGAGTCATCATCCAATAATAAAGGACATTTATGTCCTATATTGTTTTATCTCTAGTGGATTATACTGTATCATTTAATTAGGGATCTCTGAGGTTCCATATGATTTTTATTTTGCCCATCACTAGGAATGCTTTAGGATTATTTGTAGTTTGTGAGAGGGGGGGGCGAGCGGTGTGAGGGACGAGCGGGGGGGGGGAGGGTAGTGATGGACGAGCGGTGAGGGATTGGAGTAGGGGAGAGGTGAGGGATTGGAGTAGGGGAGGGGGTGAGGGATTGGAGTAGGGGAGGGGGTGAGGGATTGGAGTATGGGGGGGCGGCGAGGGATTGGAGTAGAGGAGGCGGTGAGGGAATGGAGTAGGGGGGGTGGTGAGGGAATGGAGTAGGGGGGCGTGACATGTAGAGGGCAGTGAGGGATTGGAGTAGGGGGGGCGGCGAGGGATTGGAGTAGGGGTGGCGGCGAGGGATTGGAGGTGGGGGGGGGGGGCGTCGAGGGATTGGAGTAGGGGGGGCGGCGAGGGATTGGAGTAGGGGGGGCGCGAGGGATTGGAGTAGGGGGGGGCGGCGAGGGATTGGAGTAGGGGGGGGGCGGCGAGGGATTGGAGTAGGGGGGGGCGGCAAGGGATTGGAGTAGGGGGGGCGGCAAGGGATTGGAGTAGGGGGGGGGCGGCAAGGGATTGGAGTAGGGGGGGGGCGGCAAGGGATTGGAGTAGGGGGGGCGGCAAGGGACTGGAGTGGGGGGCAGCGAGGGTTGGAGTAGGGGGGGGCAGCGAGGGTTGGAGTAGGGGGGGGCAGCGAGGGTTGGGGTAGGGGGGGGCAGCGAGGGTTGGAGTAGGGGGGGCGGCAAGGGATTGGAGTGGGGGGCAGCGAGGGTTGGAGTAGGAGGAGTAACATGTAGAGGGCAGTGCCAATCGGTGACCCCTGGCTTCTTGTGCTCCACGTGTGAATGCCGGGAGGCGCCACCCCGCTGCACATCACAGGAGGCGCTTGGTGGCGGTGACGTCCTCTCCATGTCCCTCCCTGAGCTCAGCCTTCTGTTTCTACAGCAAGTGCTGCTGGAAGCCCCTGCACGTCATCGCGCATGCGCGCTCCACTTCCGGGTTCTCCGCTGTTTCCAGTCCCCGGTTTCCCCCGGTTTTCCGGTCACTGAAATGTCACCCCGGCTAGGGGCAACCTCTCCCGGAAACCGGGGGATGTCCCGGTAAATGGAGCCACTGCCGCCATCACTCCCTCTACTCCTCCCTCATCCGCCGTCCCCTCACTCCGCCCCTCATCCCCTCTCCTCACTGCTTCATCCCTCCCTGCTCTCCTTCCATCTCTTCTTGTCTGCTCTCCGTCCCCTCCTCCTCTCCGGTGCCGGGCGCTGGAGTTTGCTTTTCCTGGGGGGGTGAGCTCCCCTAGGATGGAGAGAGCCATGGAGCAGCTCAACCGCCTGACCCGATCCCTGCGCAGAGCCCGCACGGTGGAGCTGCCTGAAGGTGATAGGGACGGGGAGGTGTAAAGAGACATGTCAAAGGGACCGGATCCCATTAAGTATATAATAAGGAGGATATCACAGTTACCACATCCCATGGTATATAATAAGAACATCACTGGTACCACATCCCATGGTATATAATAAGGGGGATATCACAGTTACCACATCCCATGGTATATAATAAGGGGGATATCACAGTTACCACATCCCATGGTATATAATAAGGGGGATATCACAGTTACCACATCCCATGGTATATAATAAGAACATCACTGGTACCACATCCCATGGTATATAATAAGAACATCACTGGTGCAATATCCCGTGGTATATAATAAGAACATCACTGGTGCCATATCTCGTGGTATATAATAAGAATATCACCGGTACCATATCCCATGATCATAAAAAGTACCATATCCAACGGTACACACATAATATAACATAGACCAGGTGTGCGCAAACTGGGGGGGTGCGTGATATTTTCTGTGTGGCGTGGCGGTTACAGAGGCACCGTGCTTCCCTGTAGTCATTTAAATGGCAGGCGACCGCGCAAGGACTCTGTGACGTAACTTTGTGTTGGGCGACGCATCGCCATGGCAACTCGTGGGTGCCACGTGATGTCATGGCAATGCGACATCACGTCACATGACCCTGCTGCGCCTTTTGACGGGGGGGAGGGCAGGCAAGGCGAATAGTTTGCGCACCCCTGCCATAGACTATAAACGGCATATTCCCAATGTAACAATCATATAAAAGATTGTGGCTCATATTTACTAAGCAGTCATCTGCCATAAGACACCTTACAGCTCATTCATGCCAAAAGCTGTCTTATGGCAGAATACTGCTTGGGTAAACATGGCCCCAATAACCGGTCTGTCTGGTTCAAGTCTGTTTTCCTGCACAACTCTTGTTGAGGAACTACATGGAGGGAACCAGAACGCATTCATTTTATTTAAAATAAAATAAATTAAAAAAAAGATTCAGGGAAGACCTCATGGTAACATTGATTCAGGCTGGTAGCACTGTACTGGGGTAATGTTTTGTGGCAGTTGGTTTTTATAAATGTGTGAGTGGGAATTGACCTCTGCTGTAGAAATGGTGAAACGGCATCAGATTTACCAAATGAAATAATTTTACTTGTTTGCAATGGGGCAATGTTTTGTTTGTTAGATTTGATGTTGCTTTGCACCAGTTTTGCTGCTGGCAGACTTTGATAAACCTCCCTCTGTTTGACTGACTAATATGTTGGTGGAGGGGCTTTGAATGCAGTTAGACATTGTCCCCAAACCTGGTAATTGCTGCATCTGTCAACCAGACCCAAATAATAATAATAATAATAGCATGTTCTTGTATAGCGCTGCTAGTTATACGCAGCGCTTTACAGAGACATTTTGCAGGCACAGGTCCCTGCCCCGTTGAGCTTACAATCTATGTTTTTGATGCCTGAGGCACAGGGAGATAAAGTGACTTGCCCAAGGTCACAAGGAGCCGACACTGGGAATTGAACCAGGTTCCCCTGCAACAATCTCAGTGTCAATCAGTGTCTTTACTCACTGAGCCACTCCTTCTCTCCAAATCAGATGTCTTGAGCTACTCTGACCCGAAATATGTAATGGCTCTTAATAGCCTTGTGTATTGTGTAACTTGTGGTTAAATAGGCTTTATGTTCAACCCACTCAAATGTTGACTACAGCGTAGTGATGTGAGGTAATTAGACAGCAGTATTTAGTATTGCCCTGTTACCCCTTTCTTATGCCCCTCTCTCTTGCATCCTTTTTATAATAATTATAATAATAATAACTTTATTTGATAGAGTGCCTTTCCCTCTAATAGAACTGAAAGTGCTTCACAGACAGTCCCTGGCCAGATGAGTTTACAATCTGTTTTTGATGCCGGAGGCACAGGGAGATTAAGTGATTTACCCAATGTCACAAGGAGCCGACACCGAGAATTGAACCAGGTTCCCCTTATCATTGCTGACAGAGTCTTTATCGTTATCTTTACTCACTGAACCATAAGTTTAGCACTTATTTAGATTTCCTGTTCCATCTACCTCATTGGTTGTATGTTGTTTTCATACAGTTTCTATCCTACTAACATTAATTCTTTGGCAGTATCAGGGACCAAGCTTAATTCATTTTGGGGGCTCCTCATTCAGCCTATGGGTTGCCAGTTGGATAGCTTTTGTTTAAATGAAAAACAAGAAAACTGTGTGGATTAAATGAAAACAAACACAAAGGTATTATTGATCCAAAGAAAATGTATTGCATGAAATCTCAGTAGGCCCTGGCTGAAATGGTGTACATGGGTTGGACTGTAGTGTTGTTCAAGTATTTGTTCTTTAAAGATAGATATTATTATTATTGTTTATTTGGAAAGCGCCAACATATTCCACAGTGTGGTACAATTGTGGTACAGCGTTATGTATAACTATTTTATGTAATATACAAGTGAGGATGAACATGCACAAACAAATACAAAGAGTTAATGCGGACCTTACTCGTGAGAGCTTACATACTGTAGATTGGCTGTGTATTATGTTAATCGTTAAACTGTTATTACTTTTGCACAGATAATGAAACTGCTGTTTACACCTTAATGCCTATGGTAATGGCTGATCAACACAGGTATGTCTGTCATTTTCAGTTAAAATACATTAAAACTCATTAACCAAAAAGTACATAAATGGAGCAGATGATGTTTGGGTATGTAATGGTCCTTTATGGCTTCAAATTTACAATGAGGTCACAAATAGGGATCTGCAGTTTTCTGATAAATTGCTTGTACATACTGTATAGAAATACAAAAGCATAGACATTCCCATTAGTATTATGGGTTTGCCACATACTGTACTACACAGGGTTTTTTTTTTTTTTTAATTTTGAGACTGTGATCAAGCACAAAAAAAAGCTGATATTGTTGGTTAACAAATACTAACTCAAAGCGGGTAATACATTCTGTATAAGTATCTTGTGAAGTCATATGCTCATCCCCCTCAGCATGCTTCCATGTGAAGGGTTGATATCAATTAGATAACTGCATTGGGCCCTTTAGAACGCCTTACATTCATTGATGAAAACACCAGTGTAGTTGTAAATATATTGTCCCTAAGCATTTGAAATAAAGGAAATGACTGTTGTATGATCAAATAAAAAATGCAAGGTAAGTGAAACCTGGTAAGAAGTACTGTAGTATACAGTGGGTGTTCCACATTCATATTTAACAGCACATTGATTTTTTGCCATGTTTGCAGCAGAGAATATTCAAAATGTCAAACATTCTGATAATGGTTATTTTAATTTCCTTATTTTAAAGTAAGGCAGGAAATGATCAGTTATGGATTTTTCATTCCAAAATTATAGAGCACCAAACTCAATTTAGTATCTGAGTTATTGTTCATAGAAATGAAGGTGAACCGTGAATACAGATGTCCAACCACAGTCTCTTAAACATTTTCATACGTTTTTACTAAGGTTTCTGCCAATGCTTGCACTTCTGTTTAGTTTTTATATTTAGCACTTTTATCAATATTTTTTTGAAATTGACAACATTCTCAATATCGCCCAGAAAGTACATTCTTTCTTTGTCTCAATAAGTGTGTAAGCCTACATATTACCTGAATTTACCTTACAGAACACTGACTATAGTTAACCTACTCAGCTCGTGGTTGAAATATGATTTTATATAAGAAATAAAACACATTTGCATGCAGTTTTTATGGTAAAAATTCTCTGTCTGCAAGATATAAATACACCAGTAGAGGGCCAAAATATTGATCTTTTGTCTTTACGTGGGTCTATCCTATCTATCCTGTCATATCTCAGTCTATGTATAAATATAACTCATGACGACTAAAAATAATAATAGCATGTTCTTGTATAGCGCTGCTAGTTTTACGTGACGCTTTACAGAGACATTTTTGCAGGCACAGGTCCCTGCCCCGGGGAGCTTACAATCTATGTTTTTGGTGTTTGAGGCACAGGGAGATAAAGCGACTTGCCCAGGGTCACAGGGCGCCAACACCGGGCTCCACTGCTCCAAACTCTGTCAGACAGTGTCTTTACTCACTGAGCCACTCCCTTTATTAGTAAAGGTTAGGCGCTAGTGGTACAATATTTCTCCAAGAATTACATTGTATTACATGAGCCTCTACAATCAATCCAAACGGATATTTCATAACATACTGTACAAATATAACAGATGGAACGAAAAAGGGATCTCACACACAGCACTTTTGTTATGACACCTGCATGCAAATGTTTTTTTTTCTTTCTATCTCAGATTCTTATGTGACCACGAGTTATCATTTAAAGGGGCAGTTCAACCTACTCGAGATAGCTGTGTGTGTGTCCGTCCTCTAATGAATTAATACAAAACAAGGGAAACAAATAAAAACCTTCTTGCACTTGGGGTCCTAATGATCCCGGCAGTAAATGCATTTTTCATTCCATTGGGGATACTGAAACCCTGAATGACAACTGCTGGGGACCTTGCAGCCACTCAGATTGAAGTGTGCCCAGGAAGCCGCAGTCTGAGGTGGCTGTGAGCTCCTCAACGGGACATCTGTCGGCATTTCCGCGTTCCAGACGGCATGGAAAATGCATCGATTAACAGGATGTTCACAACATCTTCCTCAACTTTTGTAAACTTCTGTGTTTATATTATTTCATTAGATAAAAAAAATAATAATAATTTAAGTTAAACTGCCCCTCTAATTAGTGTTAATGTTATATTAGGAGATTATTATTTCTTTTGCCAGTTTCACAAACGTGTTCTAAGGTTTTGTCCATCTGTAACAATGAATTATTTTGCAAGCGTTTGGGAATTAAGTGCTACCCTGGGAATGTTTTAAGTATAGACTTATATTTCTGTTTTGTAAGCATTTATTTAATTCTGGATAAAGATAACTCAATAAGTGACCATTTGGATTTGTATATGTGTCATGTATGTGTTAATAGAAACTTTATCGAGAACATATTGTGCAAACCTGAGTGAAGCCTCTTCAGATGAACTGTTGGCCTAAGTAGATTTAAGATTAGATTTGTGGGTTTTTTAAAGCTAGAGTACAAATAAGGGGCTTATTTTAAGGTGCGAAGGGACGATAACCCATTGAAATTGAGTCGACATGAGAGAAGATTTTAGGGTTTTATTTTAGATGCTCCAAAACAGCCCAACACCTACTGTATTTTGTTGGTCCATTTGAAGGTTATTTTTAATTTACGTTTTTACAAATTAAAATATAAGCAATAACGAACTAATAATGAAATAATTAAAATAACTTATTTTGTAGCTATCACAAACTTGCTTTATTGTTTTTTTTTTCTTTCATTTAAGGTCTGTGTTGGAGTTACTTTCAAATTCCAAGTTTGATGTCAACTATGCCTTTGGACGAGTGAAAAGGAGTTTGCTTCATATTGCTGCTAAGTAAGATTTAACTGTAGAGGTTCCTTCATTATTCACAAGCAACTACATGGCAATGCTTCTAAAACTGGAAATGGGATTGGTTATGCAAGATAATATTTATTTTTTATTCCTTTTATTTTGCAAAAGAAAATGTTCAGTAGCTGAAACAACGTGTTATGCAGATTAAAATAAAAGTGAAATCTGAAAATGATGAGACATTTGTTTTACTTTTGATAGAGCTGTATTTGCACCTCCAGTAATGGCCTACTGGGACTTGTTCTATAAGAGAGGAAAGAATAACCTCTTTCTAACCTCTTTGTTAGACTTGCACCTGCAAGCTATACATGCAAAAGCTCTTTTATTAACTTTCCTCTCCCTTTGGGAAAGCGTGTGATCACAGACTGTTGGAAGATTACCATATCAAGGTTAACGTTTTTGAAAAACAGCCAGAGAAATATTCCCATCTTTTTTAAAAGAAAAAATATATATACAGCTTAACCCCGTTTTATAACGCAATCCGTTACAACGCGAATCCGCTTATAACGCGATGCAAGCATGGCTCCCAATATTCGTATTTAAGAATACTTTACAACAGGATTATTGGTATCTTAAATACTTTATTGTACAATGCAGACAATTGTACATTATTTCTAACGCGATCCGCTTATAGCGCGATGTGATTCTTTGGACCTCAAGCACAGCGTTATAAGGGGGTTGATCTGTACTGTATTAAGGAATAGGCCTAAAAACATGACCAATATGTCCCAGTTAGGGTGAAAGATCCACAAAGAAATGTAATTGATGTGTGCTACTAAAGAAGGAATTCGCCAAGTGGAAAAAAGTAATTCAGAGAGAAGGTTGCTAACAGAAATCTGTGACACGTTGTAGGTGCATCTCGTGCCTTGTGTTGACCTTTGAAGTGTAAGCACAAACTATTTTCGTGCTGAACAGGTTTTACCGGAAACAACATTTTACAGTTTGTCATGCAGATATTTATAGAATTTATAGCTCAATTACTATTCCTTTTTGCCTTCCTCTGGATCAATATATATATATATATATATATATATATAATCAAAAAATAAATAGATGATACCGTTCGGTGGCTAACGAAATGCTTTTATTTGTGCGAGCTTTCGAGATACACTGATCTCTTCTTCCGGCGATGTTACAATGAATGAAGCAAAAGGTATACTTAAAAACAGTGTCTCTTGGAATGTTATCTGTGCGGTTCCTTCCCCTGGTGTGGATGTGTTTTATGGCAGGAGGTGTCAAAAGGTTACTGAAAGCAAGTGAAGAAAGAGTGTGTATGTGTATCAGTGTGAATAAAAATGAATGGAGAGCCCACAGTATATACAGTGCTTTACACAAGGTGTGTGTGGAGTGGGAGTGGATATAAATGGTGTGGGTGGGTGTGGAAATGTGAGAGTTTGTGGCACAACTAAAAGTGTGTGTGGATACTTAGTGGTCCTTATTGGTGTATAGGGATGGAAAAACAAGGAGTATTAGTATGTGTGAGAGACAGCTGTGTGTGCATACATATAGCACAGTATGTACAGACATGGCCTTTAGCGCTCATGGGACGAGAGTTCACTAGTGTCCGTAATGACTCATAAAATTTCGATCTCTGTTTAGGCCACTGCTAAGTGTCCCGAACAGTTGCATAAATTTGTATTCATGCAACCGTCTCTCTTTCGGGGTTTTAAGATTACCTTTGAGTATGGCAACCCTCAGATCGTTCATCTTATGGCCAGAGTCAGAGAAATGTTCGCCAACAGGACTGTCTCTTGTACCGCGTGTGATGCTGTGGCGATGCAGGTTCATTCTCTTGTTTAGCCCCTGCCCTGTCTCACCTATGTAGTAGCAGCCCCCTGGGCATTTCATGCACATGATGAGGTACACGACATAGCTGGAAGAACAGGTGAACCTTCCTCTGATTTTGTATTCCCGATTCCTGTGTGGTATTTGTATTGTGTCCGCTGTGCAGAGCATTGCGCAGGTTTTGCATCTTGGGTCCTGGCATGGTTTTGTCCCGCATTCAGTTGTACTGCTGAATACTTTACTCCTCACCATAATATTCTTGAGATTATGGGGTTGTCTGTATGATAATAAGGGTGCTTCAGGGAAGACCTGTTGCAGTCTTGTATCTTCCTGGAGGATGGGTTGTAGTTTCCTGGCGATCTTGCGTAGGGCTCCTAGGTGTGGGTTATATGTGACCACCAAAGGTACCCTGTCCCTTGTCTCCTTCTGTTTGCATTCAAGGAGATCACTTCTTGGTATTCTGGTGGCTTTGTGAATTTGCTGGTCTACAATTCTGTGGTTATATCCACGGTTTATAAAGTCTGATCTCAAGGCTTTAATCCGCTGGTCTTTGTCTGCTGTGTCGGAGCATATCCGGTTGTATCGTATGGCTTGACTGTAGATGGTTGCATGTTTGGTGTGTGTCGGGTGGAAGCTGTTGTCCCTCAAATAGCTGGCTCTGTCTGTAGGTTTGCGGTATACAGAGGTCTGTAGTTGGTTGTTCTTTATAGTAATGGTGGTGTCTAGGAAATGTACTTCATCCGGGGAATGGGTGAGTTTGAGGTAGCTATGTCGTGTACCTCATCATGTGCATGAAATGCCCAGGGGGCTGCTACTACATAGGTGAGACAGGGCAGGGGCTAAACAAGAGAATGAACCTGCATCGCCAAAGCATCACACGCGGTACAAGAGACAGTCCTGTTGGCGAACATTTCTCTGACTCTGGCCATAAGATGAACGATCTGAGGGTTGCCATACTCAAAGGTAATCTTAAAACCCCGAAAGAGAGACGGTTGCATGAATACAAATTTATGCAACTGTTCGGGACACTTAGCAGTGGCCTAAACAGAGATCGAAATTTTATGAGTCATTACGGACACTAGTGAACTCTCGTCCCATGAGCGCTAAAGGCCATGTCTGTACATACTGTGCTATATGTATGCACACACAGCTGTCTCACACATACTAATACTCCTTGTTTTTCCATCCCTATACACCAATAGGGACCACATAGTATCCACACACACTTTTAGTTGTGCTACAAACTCTCACATTTCCACACCCACCCACACCATTTATATCCACTCCCACTCCACACACACCTTGTGTAAAGCACTGTATATACTGTGGGCTCTCCATTCATTTTTATTCACACTGATACACATACACACTCTTTCTTCACTTGCTTTCAGTAACCTTTTGACACCTCCTGCCATAAAACACATCCACATCGGAAGGAACAGCACAAATAACATTCCAAGAGACACTGTTTTTAAGTATACCTTTTGCTTCATTCATTGTAACATCGCCGGAAGAAGAGATCAGTGTATCTCGAAAGCTCGCACAAATAAAAGCATTTCGTTAGCCACAGAACGGTATCATCTATTTATTTTTTGATTATTGAAGCTCGGCTAACACGGTACTGATACCTCTACATATATATATATACACACACACACACACACACACACACACACACACACACACACACACACACACACACACACACACACACACACACACACACACACACACACACACACACACTATTGGGGCATTCCAAAGATCTTTATCTCCATCGCCTCCTCTTTCATAGTCGCTGTAACGCCCTTCAAATGCTCACAGAAAAAAATAGTATAGTGGAGAAACATCCTTTTTTAAATTTATTTTGTGTGTGTGGAATAAGGCTACGCTTATAGTGATGGCGACGGTCGCTGGAAAATCAAATAGAGATGACTTCCAGCGATCGCAACCAATCCGTCCCTCCGTCGCGTCGTGCTTACTATAAACGGACGTGACGTGGCAATGCATTTGTTTTGCCGCGACGTCGCTGTCGCCGGCACTATAAGCGCAGCCTAAAGAGTACTACTGTTCATGGGACAAACATCACACAAAATCATTTTAGGCAGTACAATGCTTTGTAATTTGTGCCTTATTTAGTTAGATTCTTTCAAATGTGAAGTTAATTAAAAGGATGTAAATACCTAGAGATGCCTCTAAAATACCCTTGGTTTTTTTATGAGATGAAGAACGAAGTGGATCAACACATATTGAATGAGTTGAAAATGCATGATTACATTTTTCCTATTCA
Source organism: Ascaphus truei (assembly GCF_040206685.1). NCBI lineage: Eukaryota > Metazoa > Chordata > Amphibia > Anura > Ascaphidae > Ascaphus > Ascaphus truei. The sequence goes on along the minus strand of NC_134486.1, from coordinate 282,850,060 downwards.
ACTCTGTGCCGCTATTGCATGTTTAGACTCAAGTGCAACACACAGAATGAATGAAGACTGGGCAAACATAATGGCTATGCTTTGCAGTTCCGTTCATGCCTCCTATCTTGTTTTTATCCTTTTCTCTCGATTCCTTCAGTGCCTTACTTTAACCGATTTTTGTAGTTATGATTGCTGTGTATTTAAAGTAGTCTCTGCCTTACTAACAAGTTTCTGATCCTGAGCCCATACCCACTGGAGAACCACGGTTCAGCATTGTTTTTGCTGGTGACTTTTGGGGTGGTGAGAAGAGATTTTATCTGCCGAGTTTTTATAGGGAGAAAGGTGCTGGAGCCCTAAGAAACACATTCATTTTTTAAATCTTAAGTATGATAAATAATGCAAATGCAATAGAAATACAACCAAGCCTCTCCCAGTCACTATTCCTAATCATTTCAGAATCACTATAAAAAATATCACTTGTGAGCACATGCACATGTCTTAGATAGGTCTGCAACTCTGCTTTTCCCCATTATCTCTTAGCATACAATGCTTCCACGGAAGCCAGGGATTCTGGGTAAAGACATGCAAATGAGCCCTGAGTGTGTCACGTTTAGCTGCTTGTCCATTTTAACATGGAACCGTATAAATGTATGCTTCCAGTATTTTATATGAAGTATAGAACTCCGTTCCTCTGTGTGACCCCACAAACTTAGCCCTGCATTTTATGTATATGACAATATCTTGTTGTAAGGCACAGATGGAAATCCAAGAAATATATTTTTGGACATTTGGAAGTGCTGGTGCCTCTCTTTGAGAACATGTTTTTGGTATCTTTGTACCATTTTGCATTTTTGAGATACTTTGGCCTTGATAGACAAGAAGAAAAACATCAATACCGCTCATCTTTGGGAATTCTTGAAAAAGGAAAATGGCTACGATTGTAGAGATGATGGTTGTTTTACATAGCAATTAAACTAGTTGCAGCACTGCATTCCATTCCATGGTTTAATCTGCTAAATTAACAACCTACAACTTTTATTTCTTAATTAGTTGGGCTCTCCATTGATTGTGAGACAACACTGCTGGACTGATGTGTTCCAACTCACAAAAAGTGTCTCACAAAATTCACAATTGTAATGAGTAAACTAATAAAGTAATATAACCTCCTTTTTTGTAAGACCCATCCTAAAACACATCTCTTTAACTAAGCATTTGGGTATCTCAGTGGCTGATACTATACATCTCATGCATCAACTTTTTACCCATTGCAGACGCACTTACCACTCCTACTGTCTGTAATTTCTAACTAAATGTTAGATTGTAAGCTCTTCGGGGCAAGGACTCCCTTTCCTAATGACACTTATGTCGGAAGTGCTTATTCCCATTGTGTTATTATGTTATACGTCACGTTTATTACTGCGGTGAAGCGCTATGTACATGGATGGCTCTATATAAATAGAGACATACATAAATATAAACCACGGCATACTAGAACATGATATTCCACTTGATGCATCTTTCGTAGTAAAATGTAAACGTGACATCCGTTTCTTGTAATTGATTTTGTAAAGAGCTCCAAAAACTGCCTCCCATGGCAACCATAAGCATCACCACGGTCAATAGGATACGGTGTTCTTCCTAATGAATGTATCGCTCACATAGAAGGGTGTTTGAGTTGATTCTTTGCTTTTATTGTATGATTTTCTGTTTTTGCTTTTCAGTTGTGGATCTGTGGAGTGTTTGGTTTTGCTTTTAAAGAGAGGAGCTAATCCAAACTATCAAGATATTTCAGGATGCACACCTCTTCACTTGGCAGCCCGAAATGGGTAAGGAATGTGAAGGCTTTTAAGACCCTTTCTGAAGGTGCCTTTTATACTGAAGAATAAAGATGTTTGCAAAAAGTCGAATGTGTGAGTCTAAAAGCGTATAGAGGAAAAAAAGAACCTTTTTAGCTTTCTTTAGTGCTCTTCACAATGAATGTTGAGGGTGTGGTGTTAGAATACTGAGTAATCCTAACTGTGATTGTATTGTTTATTTCAGTGAGTCATAACAGAATGATGAGGCTTGTAAGTTACTATATACCGCATGAGTATTTCTACCAGGTTTGTTTTATATATGAAGCGGATATAAATCAAGTGTTACAACTGGAGCGTTGCTCCTAAACGGGTGCAGATTGCGTCCATATATGTGCTCCAGTTTTGTTTCTCTTCCATCAGTGAGCATTTGGGACGTAATTTTAATAGGTGCGTGAGCAGGAGTTTGTCAGTACAATAATATAATAAGGTGTATTCAAATGTGACTATTGCGGTTTTAACACTTCTAACTCTTGATCCGTAAATGGGATCAGGCTGAAATTTTACTGTTTAGGGAGATTTCAGGGATGATGATGCCCCACCCCTCCCAGTTTCACGAAAATAAGATTGGTAGTTTTCTTTAAAAGAAGTTTATTAAAAAATATATATTTATTTTGTAATAAAATACCCTTTTCTTTTTTTTAAACCAGGTTCCTAACTGAAAAAATGGGGAACTGGACAGTACTGTGTGTTTGCATTGCAAACAGGACGTGTGTGTGTGTGTGTGTGTGTGTGAAAGTACACACACACACACACGTTTTGAAGTATTCACCCCCTACCAATAATGTCACCAATAATTCAAGTTGTTGAATTACAAATAATGTATGCGCATTTTTTCAAATGAACTGTTTTTATTTGCACAGTAGGAAGGTGACATTTTTGCCCAATCTTCGCGGGAAAATTGATCCAGTTCTAATAAGTTTGTTAGGTATCGTCGGTGGACTGCATTCTTCAAGTCTCGCCATAAATGTTTGATTGGATTCAAGTCAGGACTTTGACTGGGCCACTCTAAAATATTAATTCGCTTGTTCAACCACTCCAGTGTGGCTTTGGCTTTGTGCTTCGGGTCATTGTCCTGCTGAAATGTGTATTTCCTCCCCAGTGTCAGAGTCTTGGCTGACTCAAACGGGTTTTCCTCAAGGATTCGCATTCACTTTGCACCATCCATTCTCCCCTCTATTCTGACAAGCTTTCCAGTCCCTGCTGAACAGAAGTATCCCCATAACATGATGTTACCACTACCATGCTTGACAGTTGGGATGGTGTTGACTGGGTGATGTCCAGTGTTGGGCTTCAACTAGCAGCGAGGACACCACTAAGGAAGGTAAAGGGCCTTGGCCCATTATACTATTACCCTCCAGTGCTGGACAGATTGAGTTATTTCCCCAGGGTGTAGTACACCATTATTAGGAGACCTATTTTGGAGTACCCGCGTGGGCACCACCAGGCCTCTGGTTTCTCACCCTGGGATGTTATGGATTATACTCTATGTCCTTGAACCTGGATCCATTATGGTATATGGAATTATCACTATATCAATGAGCTATCTATGGTGATGCACCAAAACACCACTTACCTATCTTGGGCTTCAACTAGCTGTAACGCTTGGAATTTAGTTTAAAAAAAATTATTGTCTGAGCACAAAACTTTTTTCCCACATGTCTGCAGTATCATCTGTATGATTTCTCTCAAACAACTGCACATCACACAGTCAACACCATCCTAACTGTCAAGCATGGTGGTGGCAACATCATGTTGTGGGGGTGCTTGAGGAAAAACCTTTTTGAGTCAGCCAACTGGGGAGGAAATACACATTTTAGTATGACAATGACCCAAAACCACACTGAAATAGTTGAAGAAGAAAATAATTAATATTCTATAGTTGCCCAGTCAAAGACCTAAATTGAATCCAACGAACATTTATTGCGAGACTTGAAGATTGCAGTCCATCGACGATACCCAACAAACTTATCAGAACTGGATCAATTTTCCTGTGAAGAATAGACAAAAATGTCACCATCCTATTGTGCAAAGCTAGTAGAGACAGATCCAAAAAAACTCATAGCAGTATTTGCTGCATTCTACCAAGTACTGACTTAAGGGGCAGAATACTTCCGCAACCAGTACATTTCACTGTTGTCGTCCAGCCCTCCCCCCCCCCCCCTTTTGCTGGCATTTAAGCTCCTCTTCATATAACACTGTTCAGTTTAACCACTACAGCTTTGTAGCTTTGAATAAAAATGGTTTGTTTGAAAAAAAAAAAAAAAATGCGCACACATTATTTGTAATTCAACAACTTCTGCAAACCAGTGTGTGTATTATTGGTTAGATTTAGTATTTTACAATATTGTTATCTTTTCACTTAAGTTGATACATTACTTAATTCTTAAAATAAATACATGCTAATAAAGTATAGCTAGCCCTGATGATAGGTCTAATGGTGAAAATGCATTGATGGACTCATCGGCACCCACTACAATAATTTTCAAGATATTTATACATACACCTTTTTATATATAATACACCTATATACATGTAGACATACATACACATGTGTAGATATACATACATGTGTGTAGATATTGAAAGCAAAATGACTTTAAGTTGGGAAAATATACACTTGTGTGCACATATAACCAAAGTAATAATCATCATACAGCACCCAACCACATTGTTCCAGTGCTATAGTCGTAAAAAGGCTATAACATACCACACTACCTGAAGGTTCAAAACATTTTTTTAAAGCTCCCTCCCCCCAAATGAAAAACGCAAAATTAATCTTGAGTTTCCACTAGTCAGCGGCCTTGCGAGCACCGCCATCTATTACTCTTCCTCCTCTCTTACACCCCCCTCTCGCTCCCTCCCCCTCCTCTCTCGCTCCCTCCCCCTCCTCTCTCGCTCCCTCCCCCTCCTCTCTCGCTCCCTCCCCCCTCCTCTCTCGCTCCCTCCCCCCTCCTCTCTCGCTCCCTCCCCCCTCCTCTCTCGCTCCCTCCCCCCTCCTCTCTCGCTCCCTCCCCCCTCCTCTCTCGCTCCCTCCCCCCTCCTCTCTCGCTCCCTCCCCCCTCCTCTCTCGCTCCCTCCCCCCTCCTCTCTCGCTCCCTCCCCCCTCCTCTCTCGCTCCCTCCCCCCTCCTCTCTCGCTCCCTCCCCCCTCCTCTCTCGCTCCCTCCCCCCTCCTCTCTCGCTCCCTCCCCCCTCCTCTCTCGCTCCCTCCCCCCTCCTCTCTCGCTCCCTCCCCCCTCCTCTCTCGCTCCCTCCCCCCCTCCTCTCTCGCTCCCTCCCCCCTCCTCTCTCGCTTCCTCCGCCCTCCTCTCTCGCTCCCTCCCCCCATCTCTCTCGCTCCCTCCCCCCTCCTCTCTCGCTCCCTCCCCCCTCCCCTCTCGCTCCCTCCCCCCTCCTCTTTTGCTCCCCCCCCCTTTCCTCTCCCTCCCCACCACAATCAATCCCCCTCCCCCTGAGAATTTTACCATGGGCCCGGGGAGAGGGGGGTAAGAAGAGGGCTGTGGCTGGGTTCCCCCGCAATGTTCCATAGCAGGCCGCCAACTTCCAGCACCGGCCAGGCCCCCACGCGCTCTCCCAAGTTATTTTCCATCCCACAGGTATATATAGTGTATACTCTCTGCTTTATTGTAAAGCAGAGTGTATACCCTAATGGTTCGAAAATAACAGAGGGTATACGGCCCATATAACCTACACTACAGCACTACATGGTTCAGAAGAATGGACACATACTCTCACCTCACCCCACAATAATACCACTTTTTTTTCTAAATCCATATTTTCATTCCTAATGTGTTAATGGCCTAGGAAGATGCGGGGAGAGGGAGGGTTGCACGTCGCACCCTGCCGGTGACAGCAGAGGAGGAGGCTGCAACAAGGACTCTTCCACGTTGCCATACCCTTCTTTCTTTGAACTTTTTTACATGTGTAAACAACTAAAAAAAAAATAGTAGCTTGTAGGGGTGGGCGATATACCGAAATATCACGATAAAAGAATCGCCCGTGTGCCGATATGGGAGATTACCTGTTCTCGTGATATTTCCGGATACTGGTGCATGAGAGCAGTTTTGAAGCTGCCGCTGTGCTGTCTCTCTGCCTCTCTCTCCCTCAGTCCCCCTCCTTCCCTGCTTCTGAATGCTTCAGAAAAATTAGTGGTAAAACTAGACATGTATGTATTACTTCTCTGGACATAGTGACCTGACTGGCTTGGGGGGCCGAGGATTTCTCCAAGCAGGGAGAGAGCAGAGCTGTTGCTAGGGGGCTTGGCAGCTTCCTCAGTCCTGATTGGCCATATTACCCAGCAGCAGAAAATCAGGAGGAGGTTTCAGGAGCCTGTGGGTGGGGACAAGGAGAGGAGGAAACAGCATGGAGAGGCGAGAGGTGTGGAGGTGTGTCAAGCACATCACACCTTTCACAATTGTGTCCAGTATTTTTGGAGACGTCACCTGCCAACCCTACTCAACCCCCCCCATCTCTGTATAAATTTTTATAGTGAAATGTTTTAACTGGGTTTGTGTTAAATGACCGTCCAAATCTTACAAACTGTTTTTTTTGCTTCACAGGCAGAAGAAATGCATGAGTAAATTATTAGAATTCAATGCAGATGTCAACATCTGTAATAATGAAGGACTGACTGCTGTAAGTATTGTGCTTTTTATGCCTTCCTTAACTCAGCAATTGTTCTGAAGAATTTAGGCCACTTGTGCACTGTAGTGAATAAATCTGTATAATGCTGGTTAAATAGTTATAGCTGTAAAACATTTATTTCCTTAATACTTCATTTTGTTTTGAGATATAAATTCCACTTGATATAAATTCCACTTATTAATCTAATGTAATATCTTCAAGGTGACATCTTCAAAGCATATTTTGAAAAAGGAGGTGCACACTCCACTTCAACTTAAAGATTAAAATATAAAGTTCACACAGAATAAAACGAGTAAATATTTAATTTCATATAATTGAGCCTGTAAAGATTATTACGCCTCGGAGTATGGAAACACCTATTTTTATTTTTCATGCTGAAGGATTAACTTCATGATAAAAATGTTTAGTTTCATTAGCTCTGATCCCAAGAAGATATGTATGTGACTTCTAACGTTTGTATGGACTTTTGAACTGTCTAGGCCAGCGTTTCCCAAATGGTGGGTCGCGACCCGGCACCGGGCCACGGCACCAAAATTGCCGGGTCGCAGCAAGGCTGGCCGCGCGGTGTCTCCCGTCCCCCCCGCTCAAGTTAAAAAAATAATAATGGCGGCGATTCCCCCCGCGGTCCCGCGCGTTTGTGCAGGGCAAGCAGGGCCCGCTCCCTTCCTCCCCCCCGCTCCCTTCCTCCCCCCCGCTCCCAACGTGGGACTGAGGAGGAAGTACCAGCTCCTCTGCGGCCCGCACATTACATGGGGCAGGGTGGAAGTACAAGCTCCTACTGCGGCCCGCTTCCCCCCGCAGCCAGCTTCCCGAGCTCACCTCCCGTGGCACCCCCTCCCGAGCCCACCTCCCATGCCCCCAAGCCCACCTCCCGTCCCGGGCAGCAGGGGATATCGGGGGCAGCAGGGGAAAGCGTCCAGCGGCAAGGTAAGTCACCCCACCCAGTCACTGCCTCCCTCCCTGGGCCCCCTCCCACCCACCCAAGTGTCCCTGGGCCCCCTCCCACCCAAGTGTCACTGGGCCCCCTCCCACCCACCCAAGTGTCCCTGGGCCCCCACCCACCCAAGTGTCCCTGGGCCCCCTCCCTCCAACCCAAGTGTCCCTGGGCCCCCTCCCTCCCACCCAAGTGTCCCTGGGCCCCCTCCCACCCTCCCAAGTGTCCCTGGGCCCCCTCCCACCCACCCAAGTGTCCCTGGGCCCCCTCCCTCCCACCCACCAAAGTGTCCCTGGGCCCCCTAACTCCCACCCACCCAAGTGTCCCTGGGCCCCCTCCCTCCCACCCACCCAAGTGTCCCTGGAACCCCTCCCACCCACCCAAGTGTCCCTGGGCCCCCTCCCACCCACCCAAGTGTCCCTGGGCCCCCTCCCACCCACCCAAGTGTCCCTGGGCCCCCCTCTCCCACCCAAGTGTCCCTGCCTCCCCCTCCAGTCACTCACATCCGTCGTTGCCTGTAATTCACTGTTTGTGTCTATGTGCGTATAGGGGAGAGCGAGTGTGTGTGTGTGTGTGTGTGTGTGTGTATCAGTGTCTGTGTGTGTGTGTGTGTGTGTGTCTGTGTGTGAATCAGTGTCTATGTGTATCAGTATCAGTGTAAGTGTGTGTGCATCAGTGTCTGTGTGTGTATCAGTGTTTGTGTGTGTGTGTGTAGCAGTGTCTCTGTGTGTGTATTGTATTGTTGTATTGTATGTCTTTATTTATATAGCGCCATTAATGTACATAGCGCTTCACAGTAGTAATACATGGGGTAATCAAATAAATAACAGATAATATAAATAACAGATCATGGGAATAAGTGCTTTAGACATAAAAGTAACATTTCGGAAGAGGAGTCCCTGCCCCGAGGAGCTTACATTCTAATTGGTAGGTAGAACGTACAGAGACAGTAGGCGGGAGTTCTGGTAAGTGCGTCTGCAGGGGGCCAAGCTTTATGTATCGTGTTCAGAATATCCACAGTGCTATTCATATGCTTCTTTAAGCAAGTGTATCTTAAGGTGGGTCTTAAAGGTGGATAGAGAGTGTGCTAGTCGGGTACTGAGGGGAAGGGCATTCCAGAGGTGTGGGGCAGAAAGTGAGAAAGGTTTAAGGCGGGAGAGGGCTTTAGATACAAAGGGGGTAGAAAGAAGACATCCTTGAGAAGAACGCAAGAGTCTGGATGGTGCATAACGAGAAATTAGGGATGAGCTGTAAGGAGGGGCAGAAGAGTGTAAAGCTTTAAAAGTGAGGAGAAGAATGGAGTGTGAGATGCGGGATTTGATCGGAAGCCAGGAGAGGGTTTTCATGAGGGGAGATGCTGAGACAGATCTAGGAAAGAGTAGAGTGATTCTGGCAGCAGCGTTTAGGATAGATTGTAGGGGAGACAGGTGAGAGGCAGGAAGGCCGGACAGCAGTAGGTTACAGTAATCAAGACGGGAGAGAATGAGGGCCTGAGTCAGAGTTTTAGCAGTCGAGCAACAGAGGAAAGGGCGTATCTTTGTTATATTGCGGAGGAAAAAGCGACAAGTTTTAGAAATGTTTTGAATGTGAGGGGCGAATGTGAGAGAGGAGTCGAGTGTGACCCCTAGGCAGCGTGCTTGGGCTACTGGGTGAATGATTGTAGTTCCAACAGTAATGTGGAAGGAGGTAGTAGGGCCAGGTTTGGGAGGAAGTATGAGGAGCTCTGTTTTAGCCATGTTGAGTTTAAGGCGGCGGAGGGCCATCCAGGATGATATAGCAGAGAGACATTCAGAAACTTTGGTTTGTACAGCAGGTGTAAGGACAGGTGTTGAAAAGTATATTTGTGTGTCGTCGGCATAGAGGTGATATTTAAACCCAAAAGATGTTATTAGGTCACCTAGAGAGAGTGTGTACAGAGAAAAGAGAAGAGGTCCCAGGACAGAGCCCTGGGGTACCCCCACAGAGAGATCAATAGAGGAGGAGGAGGTGTTAGCAGAAGAGACACTGAAAGTACGATGGGAGAGGTAGGATGAGATCCAGGATAGAGCTTTGTTCCGAATACCTAGAGTATGGAGAATGTGGAGGAGAAGAGGGTGGTCCACTGTGTCAAATGCTGCAGAGAGGTCGAGTAATATGAGCAGAGTGTAATGACCTCTGTCTTTGGCAGCATGGAGGTCGTCAGTTATTTTAGTGAGGGCTGTTTCGGTGGAGTGAGCAGAGCGGAAGCCAGATTGTAGAGGGTCTAGGAGAGAATAGGTGTTGAGAAAATGGAGCAAGCGAGAGAATACAAGACGTTCAAGGAGTTTAGAGGCAAAAGGCAGGAGGGAGACAGGTCGATAGTTAGAAAGACAGGTAGGGTCAAGCTTGTTGTTCTTGAGTAATGGTATGACTGTTGCATGTTTGAAGGAGGATGGAAAGGTTCCAGAGCAGAGGGAGGAGTTAAAAATGTGTGTGAGCGTAGGGATTATAGTAGGAGCTAGAGGTTTTAGGAGATGGGAGGGAATGGGGTCAAGAGGGCAAGTGGTAGAGGGAGAGGAGGCGATCAACAGCGACACATCCTCCTCTGAGACAGTGGAAAAAGAGTCAAGGAAGGCAGGAGGAGAGTTAGGAAGAGATGTAGGATGGGAGGAAGAAACAGAGGGGATGTTCTGCCGTATGGATTCCACCTTTTCCTTAAAATAGTCAGCAAAGTCCTGAGCGGAGATGGAGGAAGGAGAGGCAGCTGAGGGTGGTTTGAGTAGAGTATCAAAGACAGAGAACAGTCGGCGTGGGTTAGACTTGTGCATGTTGATTAGTGCAAAAAAATAGGCTTGTTTAGCTTGCGAGAGGGCAGAGTTGAAACAGGATAGCATAAATTTGTAGTGAAGGAAGTCTGCGAGAGTGTGAGACTTCCTCCAGAGGCGTTCAGAGGAACGAGTGGAGGAACGCAGCATGCGCGTGTGGAATTTAGCCAGGGTCTAGGGTTAGAAGGGCGAGTGCGGCAGAGAGAAAGCGGGGCATGTAGATCAAGAGACGAGGACAAGGCAGAGTTGTAGTTCCTGACCAGGTTGTCAGGGTCTGTAGCAGAGCTGAGAGAGGAGAGGGTGGAGCTTAAAGTGGACTCAAAGTCAGGTAAGTGAATAGAGCGCAGGTTTCTGCAGAACCGGGGGGTAGATGGAGGTGGAGAAGGGGAGAAGCGAGATAGAGAGAATGAGATGAGGTGATGGTCAGAGAGAGGAAAAGGGGAAATGGAGAAATCAGAGAGAGAAAAGTTTTTAGTGAAAACCAGGTCTAAGTAGTGGCCATCCTTGTGGGTGCTGGCTGCAGTCCACTGTTGAAGGACAAAAGAAGAGGTTAGAGAAAGAAAGCGGGAAGCCCAAGGGAGAGAGGGGTCATCAATGTGGCAATTGAAGTCCCCAAGGAGAAGAACAGGGGAGTCTGAGGAGAGGAAGAAAGAGAGCCAGGATTCAAAGTGAGAGAGAAAGGCAGAAGGGGAATGAGTAGAGGTAGGTGGGCGATAGATGACCGCCACATGGACCGGGAGAGGAGAGAAGATCTGGACAGTGTGAGCCTCAAAGGAGGGAAAAGCAGGAGAGGGGGGAATAGGAACGGTTCGGTAACGGCAGAGAGAGGAGAGCAGGAGCCCCACGCCTCCACCCCTGCCATCAGGGCGCGGAGTGTGGGAGAAGGAAAGGCCACCGTAGGAGAGGGCAGCTTCCAGAGCAGTGTCTCTGTGTGTGTATCAGTGTGTGTGTGTGTGTATCAGTGTGTGTGTGTATCAGTGTGTGTGTGTGTGTGTGTGTGTGTGTGTGTGTGTGTGTAGCAGTGTCTGTGTGTGTGTCTGTGGCTGGGTGTGTGTCTGTGGCTGGGTGTGTGTGTCAGTGGCTGCGTGTGTGTGTATCAGTGGCTCTGTGTGTGTATCAGTGTGTGTGTCAGTGGCTGCGTGTGTCAGTGGCTGTGTGTGTGTGTGTATCAGTGGCTGTGTATGTGTGTATCAGTGGCTGTGTGTGTGTGTGTATCAGTGGCTGTGTGTGTGTGTCTGTATTAGTGGCTGTGTGTGTGTGTATATCAGTGGCTGTGTGTGTGTCTGTGCAGGCCCTATAGGCGATAAAGTTTTTAGTGGTTACAAAAAAGAAGTTAAAAAATAACCGGGTCACGGAAAAAATAGTTTGGGAAACCCTGGTCTAGGCTACAACCCTAAAACAATGTAGTTATTTTTTTATTTTGCTGTTCCACACACACAATATTAATAATGTAGACATTTCTAGATGTTTCATGCCCACATGCAAATAAAAGTTAGAAAGCTAGAATACAATTCTTACGCCTTTAAAAATATATGTTTACCTCAAAGGCAAGCTGCAATACAAAGGGTGAATTTGTTTTCATTTTCAGTGCCTAATATAAAGGTTTATTCACTTTTAGTGGATATAGACGCAGATTATTGGAGCATCGATTGGTGCATTGTATACTGTATGTAGAATAATTTTTTTCATATCTTTTTTTTTTTTAAATTACACAACTGTAGATTGTTTATTTTTAAACGGAAACCCTGCAATTTCCATTTCACGGATACATAGGGTTGCCAGGTGTCCAGTATTGAACTGGACTGTCCTGTATTTGGATACTCTGTCCAGTAAAAAATGACAGGTACTGTAATACTGGACATGTAAGTGTCCGGTATTTTCCTCCTTTGACATAGTGACCTGACACACCTTTCACCATTGAATGCAGTATTTTTGGAGAAACCACCTGGCAACCCTACTGATACATTATCCATGTCATGCCTTCCTGCCTGGATCTTCTCTAGTCAGAACTGTTCCTTTTAGCTGAAGCGTCGTCAGAGCAATAAATGTTACCCTGTGTGGGATCGCTATTATGACATATGACTCAAAGCCGTTCCTAATCTGTGTGACCTTGTCAGTTATTCTACAAATCTGTCAATTAGAAATGACTAGATGTAAGATAAGGTGAAGTTTTAAGTATGAATATTTTAGCAGCCATATGTTCACTAATTGGGTGACCTTTGCTGCTACTATTATACGGTACAAAGAGAAATAGCTGTGGGAATTGAAGCTTAGTGATTTATTGTAATCTTTTTAATAGTCATTGTGTTATTAGCATTCAGATGTCCGTTTTTCCTGCACAATAAAAATGTCAGTTCTGCGTGTCTTTTAACCGGAAAGTTTCTTCCTCTGCTTAGATTCACTGGCTTGCTGTTAATGGCCGAACAGAACTTCTTCATGACCTTGTACAACATGTCACTAATGTTGATGTGGAAGATGCAATGGGACAGACTGCACTGCATGTGGCATGCCAAAATGGACACAAAACAGTACGATTGTTTTCACTTCTTCTGAAGCATTTGGTCATGTATACTTTCCCCATCTCTTTCTTAAAATCTTATTTATCTTGCTGCCACCCTGTGACTCTTAGCGGTATTGTTTTGCCTTGGTTACAAGAAAAGTGCTTGCAAATACAGAACGATCATTTAAGATGTTTTTTGAAGTTTCAAACACCTCTTTTGTCTTGCTAATTTAATATTGCCACTTGAATAATGCATCTATTTGATTATTTTCACTAGACAGTGTTGTGCTTATTGGACAGTGGGGCAGATATAAACAGGCCTAATGTGTCCGGAGCTACTCCTCTGTATTTCGCTTGCAGGTAAGATACAGGTATATTATCCTTTCTAACAAAATGTGTTTGATTTAAACGAAGTACCAGTAAAGTGTTTGCATTCTAGCACTTGCATCTGAAGTCATAAAATATTTTCTGCTTTTGCCTTATATACTTTATGCATTCTAGCCGAAAGGTGTTTGTTTTATTCATTAGTGGCCTTGGGTTACACCAATTGTCATTTTTTTTCTGAACCAAATGTTAAGGATTAGGTTCACCAACATTAATTGTTGATTATAATCTACATTGTAACCCTAATCTGAATGAAAAATTATAATTGTTTATCTCTTAAAAAAATTGTGGTTGATGTAGGATAGTAAGGGAAATCCTGGTAATAAAAATACAGTAATTTTGTGTTCTTATATAATAATTTTAGACTATTGATTGTCATCTCTCCTTTCCATATAGTGAGACACACAACTTTTATTTGTTTGTTGCAAAATAGCAGTATATATTTTATTAGAGGTGTATACATTATCAAACACAGTAACATATGTCAAAGGGCAGAGCCATGCAGTTGGTTTATAGTAAGTACTATAAGCACATTTCTATCTTGCAGCATAACTGGTAGAAGTAAATATGGTAACTGACAATATAAAAAATATCTCCAATAAAAAAAAACCTACATTTCCCAGTTAGTAAAAAAACCTTTTATATAGACACACACTGCATCATGAGATGTTTTCTTACACAACATCACATCACACACCCTTTCACTTTCCAGTCCCATTCTCTATTGGATCACCATACATTCTGTCACTCTTCATTGGGTTACCCTCAAAGTGTGCAACCACCTTGCATCCTTGTTTTCCACTATAATCTTTGTATGCAGAATATAGTTGCCTTCCAGGAGCTTATCAATTATAATTCCAGTTCTGACGCTCATATACAAAACACAGGCTGCTTTGCAACTATGGAAAAATGCTGGCTGAGATTAGAGAGTCCCTTTATCCTACAATTTAGTGGCTACAAACATGCTTCACTAGGGATGTCAATCAAAATATATTTTCTGTTGAAAAAAAAGTCAGTTTCCATTGCGTGTTATATTCAACCTGGTTTGCAGAACCATTGTAGCTAGGGCGGAGACCCATCATTATGGTGTAGGCATATTTAATAGATAGTGTTATAAACTCACCAACTACTTATTCTTAAGGTATGTGAAGTTGTCATACATGTCTTTAGTGATGTACTTATTTTGTACATTAGTGGCAAAGGCGCCTTTTTGTATGTTGTATTGATGTTTTTTGTTTAGCTCATTATCTTAATTTACATTAATCACGTATCTGTTTTTTTGTTGCACAAAAGTATTTTGTATAACTTTCTAATATTGAAGAGCAGAAGTACCATCCAGTGTACAGAATGGGACTGCTGCATGTTTTATTTCTCTTTGTTTCCAGTGCATATTTGTGCATTGCCAATAAGGGAGGGCGTTTCTAATGCACAATGTACTCTATATAAAAGTGAAGTACTTATTTTGTCTATATAAAGCGCGTAGTTGCTTCACTGCTACATAATCGCTGCAGGCCTTTTTGAGAAAAACATGTGGTTTACCAACTTTTGTACTGTAGTTAAAAGATTTAACTCCAGGTAATTTTGAAAGATGAAAGAAAGCCAATTACAGTAAACACATTTCTGATGGAAGATGAGATGACATGCAGTGAATTTCATTTCAAGCAATGATCTAAGACAAACAAAAAAACAGTGATAAATAGAGCTATATATGGCAGTAATTTATATGAATAGAAAACATATCACATGTAAGCTTAAAAAAATGTTGCACACATGATTTCCTTGTTTTGCAGTCATGGACAGAGGGATACAGCTCAAATCCTTTTATCGCGCAGTGCCAAGTACCTACCAGATAAAAATGGAGTCACTCCACTGGACCTCTGTGTACAGGTAGGTTCTTGCTCTTTTAACAGGAAAATAGGCGCACTTTAATTTATCATCATAAAGGTGCATTTTAAAAAGGGATAAGAAAAAAATTATATTATATATATATATAGTCCAAGCTGCATCAATGTAATCCACACAATGATAAGTAATTAGCCAAGTGCCATTCTATCCGTTCTCCTGTGATCAATCGATGAAGATTCGGCTCAGAGATTCACTATAAATGACTGTCAGTGTAGCAGAAGAGGACCAAAGATGCAAAGTTCTGTGTTGAAGGTCATGTAACCAGGCAGACACTAGATACAATTGGTGCACTGCTAGAGAGAGGGCAGGGCTCAAAAATGGGTGTGCCAGAGCCTGTTTCAGAAGAGGAAGGGGATGTGACTTTGTAAATGGTTGCTATAGAAACACAAAATACTTGTACATTATAATAAATTAAAAATGTAAAACAAAATACTGTAAGTGTTTTCTCATAGTGCAGAACTGATTTATTAAAAAACAAACAAAAAAACCCACGTATGATATTGCTTGGTCTGCAGCTTTACGTCGCATGCTTTTCCCTGCCTCTGCTTTGAGATTTAGTGAGGGGAAACTGCCATTCATATCCGACCAAACAACACTATATATTATAACTAGTGCTATCCTAGAATGAGTGAAAATTGTGTTTTTAATAAAAACATTTGTATTCTGTAGGGTGGTTACGGTGAAACATGTGACATTCTTATTCAACATAATCCCAGGCTTTTCGAGACATTAATTCAAATGACTCAGAATGAAGATCTTCGAGAAAATATGGTAACGATTCCCTATTGTCTAGCTGTGTGTAAATAGATGTTTGTAATAAGTTGCATCTTAATATTTGTAAAACCATAATTACTGGATAAAGTAGTCATTTAGTGCCCAATGTATTCTCTCCTATCGTGGAGCTCCTCGCTTGGCAACTCTTTGGGGGTCATTTGCAAAGCCAATGCACCAGAACGGACATAAACTTCAATTCGATAGGAGTGAAAGGCCCACCAATAGGGGTGAGAGCCGGGACATCTGTCCCGAGCCCGGCAGGACGCCCCCGGCCATCCTACCGCTGAATTCGGGCTCAACCTCTGGCATCAGAAGTGCCTTGGTGGGCCTGACTCCGCCTGGGGGAAGAGGGGGGGTTGTGGGTGGGAGAGGTGGGGTGGGTATGACAGTGAGAAGAGGAACGAGGATAAGGGGGAGTGTTTGAGATGGAGGGGATTTGCAGGGTCGCTGTCGGCTGCCCTGAGAATGAATCTGGGGGTAAATAAATTCCACGTGTTATCGTTAAACAATTTCCCTTTTGGTGATATTTTAGCTGTTATATTATTTTACTCAACTTAAGCTCATCTTGGCTTAATTGAAGATGAATTAAACTGTGTTGTTCACCATAAATTATATAACGCTTTCATCTCTTTTGAAAAAAAAAAAAAAAAAAAATTACTTAATCCCAATATACTAGTTGACTAATTGCTGTAACACCAAATCCTACTGATCTCTTAATTCAAATATCAGGCTCGTTCAGATTCTAAATCAAAATGTTAGTTCTTGAATGTATTAATGGTTTCTGTTTTGTGTTTAGTTGCGGCAGGTCCTGGAACATGTGTCACAGCAAAATGAAAGCCAATACCTGAAGATACTTACAAGCCTTGCTGAAGTGGCTACGACAAATGGCCACAAACTACTAAGGTAAACTTAAAGTACAGTAATGAGTGAGAGGGAGTAGGGGTTATGATACCTTTTATTGGACCAACAAGTAGTTGATATGTTACAAGCTTTCCAACCTCTCAGGGTCCTTCATCGGGTGTGTCAGAAATACAGAAACAAAATATTATATACAGTGATTGTAAGAGGGAGATATCTGGTTACAATGGATGTTGAGGAAGTTTGAAATAAGAAAAGGTAGAAACAGGTAGCCTAGTGTTTCTACCTTATCTTATTTCCCACTTTCTCTCAACATCCATTGTAACCAGATCTCCCTCTTACAATCACAGTATATAATATTTTGTTTCTGTATTTCTGCCATACCCAATGAAGGACCCTGAGAGGTCCGAAAGCTTGTAGCATATCAACTACTTGTTGGTCCAATAAAATTAATTTTTTACTTTCCTACAAAAGTTGGTAATACAATGTTTGGTTTTGATAATTGTTACATATTATAATACAATGATATCTGCTCTTATTTGATGACGTGAGTAGATCATTTTGAGGTCTTTTCATTTAGTGGAGTTCTGGACATGACTTCAACTTTGTTTTATGCTTACAATATGAGCACCTTCCAAGCCAAATGTGTCATTTCCAAGTGCAATTGTAGGAATTGTAATTTTATTTAAATCTAGGTCGGAAGTGAACATTTAAGTAGATTTCCAATAATTGGGCTTGTGGAACCAGTACAAAATAAATAAATAAAACATGACAACTTTAGTTTTTGTTAAACATGTTTTTGTAATGTATGTTTTTCACCCCCCAGTCTCTCGAGTAGTTATGAAGCTCAAATGAAGAGTCTGTTACGGATTGTGCGGATATTTTGCCATGTTTTTCGCATTGGCCCATCTTCCTCTAATAACGGCAATGACATGGGCTACAATGGAAACAAAACTCCCCGAAACCAGGTGTTCAAGGTCAGAAAAGTATATGACGTTTTTAGGAAGATAGACGTTAAAGAGATGAATTTCACAAAGCATGCACTCATTTATCAGACAGCTTCAGAACAGGACGTAAGTTTGGTTGATATCATGCATATCCACTTTGTTTAAGTTAAGCCCACTTCTTTCACTTTTGTCTATCAATCACTGAGATTACGTTTGATTTTTCTTCTTCGGACATTTATGTCTTGATGTTCACCGCTATTTTTTTTCACATGCACATGATTTAAAAATGCAGCCCATTTGGCAAGAAAGAAAACGAGTTATATTGATTTAAAATAATTGTTAAGACCTAATAAAAATAAATACCAGCCTTTTTAAAATGTTCTGTAAATTTACTTACAACGCATTCACGATCACTTTGAAATCATTGATATAGTCTTTGACCCAGGCTCTGCTTTAAAAGCTGTGTAAAGCCCAGGCTTTAAGGGATTAATGTTAGTCAATAAGAAGCAAAACGTTACACAGTATCGGCGCTCACTTGCATGTTATTACCCAGAATCCCTGGCTGCAGTGTGGTGTGATTTGAGGTACTGCAAGTTAGGTTTGGGGACCTGTCTGAGACATGCAAATTTGCTTATACATGTTCTTTATCATTACTAAAGGATGCTAGTAGCCATTTTGCGTCCAGATAAAGATATGTTGTGGTCTGCGATACATTTTCAATGGACCTACAATGTTGTCTTCATAAGCTTACAAGACAGCAGAGGACCTCATCTGATGAAGGGACTCCTGCTGTCTCGAGAGCTGATCCACAAGAAAACCTTGTATGATTAATATCTTTATCATTACTGAAATATTATTTAACCAGGTGGGTTTCTTTTACTAATAAAAGCATAGTCTAGCATGCAATATTTGTTCTCCTGTTTGGAGATATGCTTTCATACTTTAAATCTGAAAAATTATTTCAACTTCTATCATCTTGTTAATTTGGAGGTTGTTGATAGATGACATTATAGTGTACACATCTCTTTTTGAATGAAGAGACCTGTGAGGTTCTGGAAGTTATGGCTACTAGAACTTTAAAGTACTTTCAGTATGAAGCCAATGTTAATATGGTAAGGAAGGCATCTTGTAGTTTTCTCAATGTATGCTGCCTAGTGGGTCTGCACTTTTAACTTCTGTTTTTCCCTTACTAACAATTCATTATGATTTGATTCTTATTTTGTACAATGCAAGCAGAAGTCTGTGCTGATCAACATTTTATTTGGCATTTGACTTACTTTGAAATCTTTTCTTGCACTGTTGTTATTTTTTAAATGCTTTGCTCAGGAGGTATAAGCATTTGAAATATGACATATCTTGAAGGTTAAAATTGAGCTCTCCCCAGAGTCCATTGCAGTCTAAAAAGGTTATGCAAAAGCTGGAGCTGAAATAGTCTTAATTTTTAACCCTAAAAAAAAAAAAATAAGACAGGCCATGCTCAGGGGGGCAAGATACTATAATTTGAAATTAAATGCACATGAACTTCTGGAGAGGATTGATGCTTTAAGAAAAAATAAATGATTTTAATGTTCCTTGTATCCCAAATGTAGCATTGAAGGGGTTAAGATTTTAATTTGTCATACCATCAGTTACAATTTTTATTTTTCACATCCATTACAGCTCAACCCCGTTATAATGCGATCTGTAACAACGCTAATCCGCTTATAACGAGATGCAAGCATGGTTCCCAATTTTCGTATTTATGAATACTTTACAACACGATTATTGGTATCTTAAATACTTTATTGTATAATGCATACAATTGTACATTATTTCTAACGCGATCCGCTTATAACGCGATGTGATTCTTTGGACCCCAAGCACAGCGTTATAAGGGGTTGAGCTGTACTTTCTAATTTTTAACAATCCTGGAAAAATATTTTAAAATGGTATTTTACATTTCCATGAGTGTAGAGCCTGATCATTATCTAAAATCTTGCATTTGTACAGAGTACAAAGGTGACACTTATGTGCTTATTTGCATGTAATTTCCCAGAATGAAAAGTTCAGTCCGCGCTCTGGCTCTTTAAACTTGGAGTGTTGGTCCCTCTCAGTTCTCTTGCTGCTTCTGTGTTTATGAGGTGTCTCCCCCACCTCCAAATGTGGTCTCCACCGGAACCCCGATGGTGATACCAATATCAGCAAAACAAGAAAAAACACAAAAAAAAAGAAAAAACACACAAAAGCGCACCAAGATGAGAGATAGATATTGTATTAGCAACAAATAATAAAATTAGTAACTTACATATAAAATTTCTTTAATAATCCCCGATTCTGGTGTCTATCACAGGAGTAGGGCATCACATAGGAAGTATGAAGGGTAATCTCAGTTCTGAGAGATCAGACCCGCGCGCTGGGGCTGTCTCTGTTCACTCTCCTGTCCTCCACGTGTGGTAGCGTGGTGCAGAGTGTAGCACACATGTGCAGGAACCGGGGCCTTCAATAGGTGTCCTTAGGATGCCTGTCCGTTTTTGATAGCATAGAAACGATCGGAAATAAGCAGGAACGGTACACTTGAGTGTGTACTGGTGGTGGGTAGTAAAACCGCCAGCCACAACAGTCGCGACGCGTTTCGTTTAACAAAGTAAACTTCGCCTGAAGTAACTGAGAGTAACTGAGATTACCCTTCATACTTCCTATGTGATGCCCTACTCCTGTGATAGACACCAGAATCGGGGATTATTAAAGAAATTTTATATGTAAGTTACTAATTTTATTATTTGTTGCTAATACAATATCTATCTCTCATCTTGGTGCGCTTTTGTGTTTTTTCTTGTTTTGCTAATTTCCCAGAATCCCTGGCTGCAGTGGAAGCACTGTATGTTAGGAGATGATGGGGAAAAGCAGAGTTGCACACCTGTCTGAGACATGTGAATGGACTCACAAGTGATATTTTTACTTAGTTTCTCAAGTCCAAAGCCCTTTACAGGTATATATCATGTAGAACGATAACAGAGAAATTGAGAATAGCCACGTTCTTACTACTTCACTACTTACTGCAGGTTAAACTAAAATGGTGACGTATTTGTAAAAATATTAAGATCATTAAGATCCCACTGATGGCTGAACCTACGATCTGAATGTATTGGTTTATTAGTCTTTAAAGCAGCAATCAGTGTTGCTTGGTCCCCCCCTACTTTTCATTTTTTTTTTTTCTAAACCTAATTTGAAACGAGGTCCACCAGATCAGTACCGTGACTCTCCACGCGATGGAACCCCCGTCTTGTTAGCTTTAGCCATGAGAGAGGTGGATGTCTAAGGGATACCATTTTTTTGGTATGCAGTTTTTTTTGTACATCTCTCTGTTTGCCTCTCAGTAAGTAATTCAGGGACAGCTAAGGGCCTGGTTGTAAGTTTAAGGCAGAATTATTAATTTGTCACATTTTTTTTTTCGTACCACTTTTCATCTTGATTGCATACTTCATACTAAACTTATTTTTTTTTTGTATATTGGGCCTATTAAAAAGCTTTAAGAAGTGATTAGTATAACTGTTTTTAATGTAAGCCATTGTGGCATGTGTGGTTCTGTTTGTAGTTTTATTTTTAGAAAATAAAAATTATAATATGGAACATACTGTATACAGGTATTATACATATGTAATTTATTGCATAGAATATAGTAGATGTATTTGGATATTTATATACAAGAATTAGATTTATTTTTCTTTAGATTTTTATTTTTTAGAAGTAAATCTTAAAAAAAAAAAATCTTTGCAATGTTTTCTTTTTTCCTGTCGCATTACATTTATTTGAAAAATATTTTTCATGATTTTTGTTTTATTGCATGTCTATAAAAGATCAATAAATTAAGCCTTTTTCCCTTCCCCTTCTTAACGATCTTGAGGAATACTGATTACTGTGCTACAATTGCTGATCATAGAGCCCGGATGCATTTTTTAAACTGTCTTGTTCATTGCAGCCTCTAGAATTACTTTGGCATTCGTTAGATGAATGGTTAGCGCTTATATCTACTGAACTGACTAAAAGCAAGAGAGACTCCACCAACATTGCTTGCATTTTGTTGAAGCAACATCCACTGGATCAACGAGATATTTCTTTCGCTCATCAATCAGACATTGAAGGAAGTAGAAGCCAAGAACATCTATCAGTATCGCTAGTCACAGGGGACTATGAGAGCTGCAATGCTGCTGGGAAGCAGGAAGCTGTTGCTGATGGTCAGGATGTTATCTCAATGACAGCTAATCGACTGAGTGCTGTCATTCAAGCCTTCTATATGTGCTGCTCTTGCCAGATGCCTCAGGGGTAAGTCTGTCCTGCTTGTAGCACACAAGTCATTCTCTTCCCAGCGAAAAATACAGGGTTTCAAATGAAATGGTTAAATCAAGCATACTTTACAGGCTTGTCTGATACACTCTTTACTAGTTTTAAACACTTTTTATGTAGGTACAATCTTGAATTCTATTCATGTTTAAAAAAGCAACATCCCACCCTGCTTGTTTTTTTTTTTGTTTTAAAACGTTATTTTACATTTTACCTGAACCAGGGGATCCTCTGAAGCTCCTCAGTGGTGCTGAGACATCCAGGGAGCCCCCGGCACTCCTTTGCTCCAGCACCGGGCAGTATTTGTGCTTGCCAGAAACAAAATGGTGGCGGGCAATAGAAAAGCTGCCATGTCTTTGGGAGATAAAAACGCGGCTTTCTGTTGACCCCGCGGCCATGTTTGTAGTCCGACGAGCATATTTGTAGTTTTATTTGTATCATCACGGCACAAAACCCCCCTGTACAAATATATCTGCAACCTGGGTGTTCCCGTAAGACGGGGGACCATGGTTGAGCTCTGTGGAACCTGGTTTAAGTAAGGTTAAAAAAACTGTCCGTTTGGGGGATTATTTGAGCATCTCTTTTATGTTGTCACTTTGCCTTCATTATTTATGTATTGTTGCTACTTAGAGTATATATTTATAACCTAATTTAATAAGCCATTACTATTGGTAGTGAAACGTTGGCTACTTGGTAGTAAATACCCTAGGAATTCTCTTCCCTGAGTCGCAGTTTAATATGGGCATAGAAAGCCTGAGGCTTTTTGAGTAATGATACTTGTATATTTATTTTCAATAACGAAATACAGGGACTAGGGTTTGTGAACAGAAACGATCACACAGAGTCCCTGTAACATGCACTCATTGTAAGGAAAAGTACTGAATGGATAAGGGATATCCATATTATTATGAATCACAGTATAAGTAGCCTATACAGTAGAGACTGAGGGAAGCGTATCGTGGTACTCCGTACAGCCAATAAAAGAAAAGAATAAAAGTTTAATTAATATAAACAACGACAATAATATATATATCTTGAGAAAAGACCTTGTGGTCTGAAACGTATGTCGCTCTGGAGTTTTGGTGATTGCCTGATGATTTATTGAGATTAAATAATAATTTTTCTATTGAGTGTGCGGCAGACTTCATGTTTTTGTGTATCTATTAGACTGGTTGGTGTTCCCTTGCTGTCGCAAGCACCTGGATTTCTGATAAGTATATATTATCCATTCTTTTTGGTCTATGACTCTTTGTTTGTGTGCACCCAGCATTAACATACACACAACAGTATTCCGCACCTCCCTGAAGAAGGTCCTCTCGGGACCGACACGTTGGATTGTGTGTGCCATCTATACCTAATACAGGTTTGTTGCACCTTACCACTGAGTGCTGTTTCTTGATTTCTTTTTTGGGGATCATCTTGTTCTACTTATTCTTATGGAACATGCACCTGACCATATAATCATTACCGGAGTGCCATATATATTATATAATAATAATCATAATAATTACTACTATTATTATTATTACCGGAGTGCCATATATATTATATAATAATAATCATAATAATTACTATTATTATTATTATTACCGGAGTGCCATATATATTGTGTGTGTGTACAGCTGAACCCCATTATAATGTGGTGCTTGGTGTCCACATAATGCGATCGGGGGGGGGGGGGGGAAATGGCTGCGATCAGGGGTTCCGCGTCTGCCGTAGGGGGACAGCTGGGATAATTCTCCCAGCTGTCCCATACTCGGCGGCGCAGCGGCACCCCCACGCAGGACTTACCCGGTATCTGCAGCGGCAGCTCTCTCCTCTCCCTGCTTCTGCCGTCAGCTTCCGGAGAGAGGTGTGTGTGTGTGTGTGTGTGTGTGTGTGTGTGTGTGTGTGTGTGTGTATGGTGTTTATGTAACTTGTATCAGAATTAGTGGGGGGAAACTGAAACCTTCATGTCCTACCCAAACTGCCTGTTGTTTTCCTTCTTTTAGAAATGTAAGAGTATAACAAATTAGTGAGATGAGCAAAGCGGGATAGGCACAGTCTCTGTGTTGCTGATTGCTGCACATCTTCACGGATACAGCGAGTGGTGGGAGAGCTGGGTTACAATGTGCGAGAGAATACACAGGGAGCCGGTGACTGGGGGTGTGTTTGGGTGGAGACCTATGACAAGCCCTTGGCTGCTCCCTGCTGCCAAACCTCCATTCCAGGATGGGATACAGACAGCTTGCTGCTGGAACTGCAGATCATGCAGAGTACAACAGCAGCATCTTAAGAAGAAGGAACCCCAGTAGGTACACACTCCCTAATGTTCTCTCCGTGCCAGATAATGAAAGCAGCTCCGTGCATTGGACACACTTATATTATTTACTAGTACTCATTCTGCATTATTTGTGCAATACTAAATACAGCTTCTGACTCTCTTAGGAATGTCTTATGGAGACCGTGTCATGTATGTTTCGTGGGATTTGATACTTTTATGGGTTGTGGCAGATTTTACACGTTTTTGCCAAACACAGAAATATGAAAGTGAGAGAATTGTGGGCTTTCTGTAGTCCTTTATATGGAATGCAGGATTTTATGCAGCAGTAAATAAAAAGGTGTAAGATGTGCTCTGGTTTTCTGTGCTTTGTGTATCAGCACAGTTATAGAAACCATGAAGTACTATATGACTGTATTGCATGTGATTCCAAGCTGTGTGTACAATTTATTGGTCAAACATTAAACCTTATACATGATGCTGGAGAGGTGTCTTTGTGTAATGTTTTTGGATTAGGGTATGGTGGGGGGTTTATTCTTTTCCATTTTATGTACAGATTCTTAGCTCTGAATCACTGACCTCTCACTGTTTTCTGATCAATTCTTGTCATGCCACTAGAGTAATGTTATCAGGAAGACGCTGTCTCTAAGTAACCCATCTCCTGTAGCGTCAATGCTCAGGTTTTTCAGAGACCTGTTTACTTTTGGAATTGAGTGATAAGTAGGGAGGATGATGAACCTGCTAATTGTAAAATAGTTCACAGTAAAAGTGGTAATTTCTGTACAGGGAGAGAGTGTGTGTGTGTGTTTGTATGTCTCACCTCGCGGCCGCAGAGAAGGCATTAGCTTCCTGAGCAGAAGCCGGGTAACCTCATTCCCACCTCTCCCACTTGGCGACGTGACGTCACATGACCCTGCTGGGTCATTAGACGCAGAGTAGGAGGAGGGGGGGGGGCGCAAGCAGCAAGAGCAGGCAAAAGGGAATTAAGAAAGGTAGGAGATCTTCTAAATCGGGAGCCACACTCAAACCGCGTTAAATGCGGATCCGTGTTATAGTAGATCGCACTATAACGGGGTTGAGCTGTGTGTGTGTGTGTGTGTGTGTGTGTGTGTGTGTGTGTGTGTGTGTGTATATGTATATGTGTCTATATATATATGTGTATATATGTATATGTTATAAAAAGTTACATTGTGTGCTCATTTGCATGTCATTTCCCAGAATCCCTTGCTGCAGTGGAAGTGCTGTATGCTGGGTGATAATGGGGAAAGGCGGGGTTGCAGACCTGCCTAAGACATGCAGATGAGCATACAGTTGTATTTGCATATTTGCTTTCCGGTGGAGGGTTTTTGTCACTTTTTTTACTCACCATAACTTAACTCAGTATATATATATATATATATATATATATATATATATATATATATATATATATATCTCAAAGGGAAATACAACTGTATGCTCATTTGCATGTCTTAGGCAGGTCTGCAACCCCGCCTTTCACCATTAACACCCAGCACACAGCACTTCCACTGCAGCAAGGGATTCTGGGAAATGACATGCAAATGAGCACACAGTGCCACTTTTTGCTGCAAAAACAATTTTTAACATGGTTCCCTATAGGCTTAAGCTTGCTGCATGGTCACAGCTTTGAGCACAGCCAGGGTTAAGATGCATAGCCACTTTTTTTACTCACCATAACTTAACTAAGTATGGTAAACCCCATCCTCATTGCTTCATTGCATAGCCAGTTAACCAACCCCACACTGATGAGACCCATTAAGGTCGAAACAGCTGTCTGTGGGTGGGTATTCTGGCTATGCATCTTAACCCTGGCTGTGCTCAAAGCTGTGACCATGCAGCAAGCTTAAGCCTATAGGGAACCATGTTAAAAATGGTTATTGAGGCAAAAAGTGACACTGTGTGCTCATTTGCATGTCATTTCCCAGAATCCCTTGCTGCAGTGGAAGTGCTGTATGCTGGGTGATAATGGGGAAAGGCGGGGTTGCAGACCTGCCTAAGACATGCAGATGAGCATACAGCTATATTTGCATATTTGCTTTCCTGTGGAGGGTTTTTGTCACTTTTTTTACTCACCATAACTTAACTCAGTAGTATGGTTTGGCCTATCCCATAAGCCTCTCTTGCATTCCCAGTAAAATCAACCCCACACTGATGAGACCCATCAAGGTCGAAACAGCTGTCTGTGGGTGGTTTTCTGGGTATGCACCTTAACCCTGGCTGTGCTCAAAGCTGTGACCATGCAGCAAGCTTAAGCCTATAGGGAACCATGTTAAAAATGGTTATTGAGGCAAAAAGTGACACTGTGTGCTCATTTGCATGTCATTTCCCAGAATCCTTTGCTACAGTGGAAGTGCTGTGTGCTGGGTGATAATGGTGAAAGGCTGGGTTGCAGACCTGCCTAAGACATGCAAATGAGCATACAGTTGTATTTCCATTTGCTATATGCTTTGCTGTGGAGAGTTTTTGTTACTTTTTTTACTCACCATAACTTAACTAAGTGTGTGTATATATATATATATATATCTACTATATATTTTTGAAAGCATTGTATGTATGTTTCACTGTGTTCCCTGTCCCTAGCGGCAATCTCATTGGTCCCTTGGCCCGCCCGCCCCCGCACACCTCTCATTGGCCTCACACACTCACACCACCCCCTTGGCCCGCCCCCCACACCTCTCATTGGCCTGAGGCGGAGTGACGGGCCAAAGGTCCAAAAAAAACCACACACACACACACACCTCTCTCTGTCCTCTCCCCCCCATCACACTCACCTCCCCCCCTCCCCGGTGCTCCTCTCACCTCCGCTCCTCTCACCTCCGCTCCACTCACCTCCGCTCCACTCACCTCCGCTCCACTCACCTCCGCTCCACTCACCTCCGCTCCACTCACCTCCCGCTCCACTTACCTCCCTCCCGCTCCACTCCCTCCCGCTCCACTCACCTCCCTCCCGCTCCACTCACCTCCCTCCCGCTGCACTCCCTCTCCACTCACCTCCCTCCACCTCCCTCCACCTCCCTCCCGCTCCACTCACCTCCCTCTCCACTCACCTCCCGCTCCACTCACCTCCCGCTCCACTCACCTCCCGCTCCACTCACCTCCCGCTCCACTTACCTCCCTCCCAGGCGCGGGGACAGGCAGTGGGCAGGGCAGCCTGCCGCTGCCACGCGGCACCTAAGATGGCGGCGGACGGAAGGACCCCCTTCCTCCCTCGCGGACTAAGTAACATGGCGGTGGCTGGAAGGAGAGGTCCCGCTCCACTCACCTCCCTCTCCACTCACCTCCCTCCCGCTCCACTCCCTCCCGCTCCACTCACCTCCCTCCTGCTCCACTCCCTCCCGCTCCACTCACCTCCCCCCCGATGCTCCACTCACCTCCCCCCCCGATGCTCCACTCACCTCCCCCCTGATGCTCCACTCGCCTCCCCTCCCCCGATGCTCCACTCACCTCTCCCCCAATGCTCCACTCACCTCCCCCCCGATGCTCCACTCACCTCCCCCCCGATGCTCCACTCACCTCCCCCCGATGCTCCACTCACCTCCCCCCCGATGCTCCACTCACCTCCCCCCAATGCTCCACTCACCACCCCCCCGATACTCCACTCACCTCCCCCTCCCCTGATGCTCCACTCACCCCCTCCCCTGATGCTCCACTCACCCTCCCCGATGCTCCACTCACCTCCCCCCCGATGCTCCACTCACCTCCCTCCCGATGCTCCACTCACCTCCCCCCCTGATGCTCCACTCACCTCCCCTCCCCCTGATGCTCCACTCACCTCCCCCCCGATGCTCCACTCACCCCCCCCGATGCTCCACTCACCCCCCCCGATGCTCCACTCACCTCCCCCCGATGCTCCACTCACCTCCCCCCGATGCTCCACTCACCTCCCCCCGATGCTCCACTCACCTCCCCCCCGATGCTCCACTCACCTCCCCCTCCCGATGCTCCACTCCCCTCCCCCCGATGCTCCACTCACCCCCCCCGATGCTCCACTCACCCCCCCCGATGCTCCACTCACCCCCCCCCGATGCTCCACTCACCTCCCCCCGATGCTCCACTCACCTCCCCCCCGATGCTCCACTCACCTCCCCCTCCCGATGCTCCACTCACCTCCCCCCCGATGCTCCACTCACCTCCCCCCCCGATGCTCCACTCACCTCCCCCCCGATGCTCCACTCCCCTCCCCCCGATGCTCCACTCACCTCCCCCCCGATGCTCCACTCACCTCCCCCCCGATGCTCCACTCACCTCCCCCCCGATGCTCCACTCCCCTCCCCTCCGATGCTCCACTCACCTCCCCCCGATGCTCCACTCACCTCCCCCCCGATGCTCCACTCACCTCCCCCTCCCGATGCTCCACTCACCTCCCCCCCGATGCTCCACTCACCTCCCCCCCGATGCTCCACTCACCTCCCCCCCCGATGCTCCACTCACCTCCCCCCGATGCTCCACTCACCTCCCCCCGATGCTCCACTCACCTCCCCCCGATGCTCCACTCACCTCCCCCCCGATGCTCCACTCACCTCCCCCCCGATGCTCCACTCACCTCCCCCCCGATGCTCCACTCACCTCCCCCCCGATGTTCCACTCACCTCCCCCCCGATGCTCCACTCACCTCCCCCTCCCCTCCTCCTGTCCACTGTCCCCCCCCTTTCCCCCCCTCTTCCCCCCCCCTTTCCTAGCGGGAAATTTAACTCACGGGCAACGCCGGGTCTCTCAGCTAGTATATATATATATATCTATCTATCTATCTATCTATCTATCTATCTATCTATCTCTCTTTCTCTCTATCTCTCTATCTCTCTATCTCTCTTTCTCTCTTTCTCTCTTTCTCTCTTTCTCTCTTCTCTCTCTTTCTCTCTTTCTCTCTTTCTCTCTTTCTCTCTTTCTCTCTTTCTCTCTCTCTCTCTCTCTCTCTCTCTCTCTCTCTCTCTCTCTCTCTCATTCATATATATATATATATATTTATATATATATATATATATATATATATATATATATATATATATATATATATATATATATATATATCTCCTGGTGTAATATTGCTTGAACAATTTATTCCATTAATAAACAAATTGATTTTATTAGTGTAATAAAAATATATACCGTATATAGAAAAGAGAGGTGCGCTCTGCTCTCCTGGTGTAATATTGCTTGAACAATTTATTACATTAATAAAACAAATTGATTTTATTAGTGTAATCTATCTATATAGATAGATAGATTGTACGGAGTACGTCGATACGCTTCCCTCAGTCTCTACTGTATGGGCTACTTATACTGTGATCCATAGGGATATGTATATCCCTTATCCATTCAGTGCTTTTCCTTACAATGAGTACATGTTACAAGACTCTATATTTCATTATTGATTTCCCTTTGCACCTTTTGTTTGTCTTAATTGAAATAATAAATATATAACTGGGTTGAGCGGTTTGTCAATGTGTAGTGCTAGCATATTTATTTTCAAGCACTGTTACTCAACCTTCATAATAGTCTCCCACTATTTTGTTCCTCTCAAAAAATTAGATTCTTTTACAATGCATGTCACAACTTGGACAAGCCATAGGCTGTGGTAGAATTTAAACCCACATGCAACTCTAATCACCTTCAGTACACACCTCCACTTCAAATACCAAAAGAGGAATGAATACTGTAGGGAAGAAGTATACAACAATAATTAATGAATGAAACAATCTGTGCTTGGTATTCTTTGAGGGTACCATGTCACTCAGCCAGTACAACTTTGACATAACATTGCCACTGGGAAGTGTGTATGTCCTCTGCAACATTGTCTTTGTTCAGTATAATTTACAAACTAGTTTTTAATTAACGTGTTTAGTGTTGTACCAAACTTGTAAACTTTTATAAACTTATTTCAGGCTACAAAACATTTGCATGGATACTTTTAATTTATTGCAAGGCTGATATCTGTTGTGTTGAACAGCATCTCTAAGTAATAATGGTCCATTCAATCAGCTTTTCAAAATGTACAGTTGGTGAATATTGTGTATTTTGATATTTTTCCCTTGTAAAAATATATTTTCTTTGGACAGAATGACTTCACCGCGTTTCATTGAATTTGTCTGCAAGCATGACGAAGTTCTTAAATGCTTTGTTGATAGGTAGGCTTAAGAATACTTCAACTTTTATTTGTATTTGAATGCGTTTTTGCATTTAGTGTTGTACAATGGTAATATTGGCTTGCATGTTCTGATCAGTGTGGCTGGTTGTATTAAGTGTGCAGTTAGAACCAGAAGGAGTTTGAACAAGAAAGGGGTTAAACAAGGTATAGTAGTATATTGAAGTACAGTTTATTGTTGGTACTTCTAACTTCATAGTTGCAATAATGAGCAGGATTGAGAATGCCACTCAATGCACATCTTTCCACCTGTATGTGCACTTGGAGCAGCTGTTCCAAGGAGCATACCGCTGTGAGAAGTGTGAGCTGGTGGTCTCTTTAGCGTCAGATATTGCCGATCTGAAGAGGCATCTTGCAATATTGAGGGACATTGGCAATCTTGAAAGGGGTTTAAAGCTCACTGAGCAGGCCGTTGCTTCGACTAGTGGTGCAGATGATGACGCTATTAGAGAGGAGCAGGTAGCTAGCTGAGTAACAGTTAGAAGGGGAAGCGGGGCAATAGGAAGATGCAGGCCAGTTCTGAGCTGACACATCCCAATAGATTTGCCATATTGAGTGAAGATATTAGGAGTGTCAGGGCAGAAATGGCAAGGCTGGGGTGACTGATTCCTCTAGCAGCCAGGGGAATAGTTCCTCCAGCACAGAGGGGACTAGCATACTCAGATACCAAGAAATATTGTGGTGGCAGGGGACTCCATTATTAGGATGGTAGATAGGGCAATCTGTTGCCATGACGGCATGAACCGGAGAATGTTAAAAAGTTTGGAGGAGATTTTAAACTAGGATGGAGGGGGGAGGGGAATGAAACAGATAACGAACTAAAAATAATAGATGAGGAAACAAAAAAAACAGGTTTTTCGGGGTGCTTAAAGACAATTATATGACCCAAATTATTGAGGAACCAACCAGGAGAGGGGCAATACTGGATTTAGTAATATCAAACAATGTAGAAGTAATAGCAAATATTCAAGTCCTGGAACATTTGGGTAACAGTGATCATAAAATGGTCTCATTTGAAATAAATGATCATAAAAACAGATTTACTTTGGTTCAACAAAGACCTTAAACTTTAGAAAGGCAGATTTTAATAATCTGAGGACTAATCTACAAGTAATACATTGGGATGATGTTTTTGCAGGGAAAAATGTAGAAGTACATGGGCAGTCTTTAAAACATTGTTAGAAAAGCACACTTATCAGTGTATACCCTTGGGTAATAAGTATAAAAGAAATAAGTCAAAACCAATGTGGCTAAATAAACAGGTAGGGGAGGAAATGGAAAAGAAGAGGCAGGCGTTTACATTCTTTAAGTCAAGGGACGGAGGCATGGTATCAGAATTATAAGGAATGTAACAAAAATTGCAAAAGGGCAATCAAATGAGCAAAAATGGATAATGTAAAAAGGATTGCAATAGAAAGTAAGATCAACCCTAAAAAGTTCTATAAGTACTTTAATAACAAAAAATATTCGGGGACAGTACAAGGAGCTTTCAAAAGAACTATTCATCCCAAGGGCAGTACAAATGACTCGGGGGCATCACTTTAGGTTGGAGGAAAGGAGATTTCACCAGCAACAAAGGAAAGTGTTTTTTTACAGTAAGGGCAGTTAAAATGTGGAATTCATTACCCATGGAGACTGTGATGGCAGATACAATAGATTTGGTCAAATAAAGGTTGGATATCTTTTTAGAAAGGAAAAGTATACAGGGATATACCAAATAATTAAACATGGGAAGGATGTTGATCCAGGGATTAATCCGCTTGCCAATTCTTGGGAGTCAGGAAGGAATTTATTCTTCCCCTTATGAGATATCATTGGGTGATATCTCACTGGAGTTTTTTGTTTGCCCATCCTCTGGATCAGTAAGTATATATATATATATATATATATATATATATATATATAATAAAGTATCTGTTGTCTAAATTTAGCATAGCTTGAACTTGATGGACATATCTTTTTTTCAACCTCATCCTCAATGTAACTATGTAATATATGTGTTTTGTTTCAGGAACCCCACAATCATTTTTGATCACTTTCATTTTCTTTTGGAGTGTCCTGAACTAATGTCGAGATTTATGCATATCATAAAAGCAC
Organism: Ascaphus truei; assembly: GCF_040206685.1. NCBI lineage: Eukaryota > Metazoa > Chordata > Amphibia > Anura > Ascaphidae > Ascaphus > Ascaphus truei. The sequence continues at coordinate 282,817,654 of NC_134486.1, read as the reverse complement.
AGGTATGTTAAGGAGACTTGTTTTCCTTTTTATACAAGTTTCAGTTGTATGAAAAATAGACTTCGTAGTATTTTGAGTACATAAATGTTGAGTGTGGCTTGATTTAGACAATTGTGTAATATAATTTGTAGACTTTACTGAAACAAAAACACATTAGACTACTAATTATTCCTTAGAACCGGTTTCCATTTGCCAGCTATACCCGATTTTCATAAAGAATTAATTGCAAATGTGGCAATGTACTTGGTTACATCCAGATAAAGAATTGTGTGGTTATACATTAAATCGGGTCTGGTTGAAGACCTGTTTGGCAACACCTACCTTCTATCTAGAGACAGAACACTGATGGTTGGTCATATAACACAAAGTAAAAGAAGAGATCTTCAGTACTTAGCAGGAGTTGCTCACTTCTTCTTTTGAAATGGATTCCGCAAAGTGCACCACACCCATTCTATACAAATAATATATGTAAATCGACATATGGTTTTTATGTAAAATAGTATGCTTTTTATATGATATTTATTGGGAATGACAGAAATTTGTAGGTGAATGTGGGAAGTAATATTAAATAAATGAGTACGGTTATAAACCATCATCTACTATATATTTCTGAAAGTGTCCTATGTGTCCGGGTCTGTATGTGTCTCCCTGTGCCCCTCCCCGTGTCCCTAGCGGCAATCTCATTGGACCTTGGGCCAGGCCAATGAGATTGCTCCCTTGGGCCGCCCGCCCCCGCACACCTCTCATTGGCCTGAGGCGGAGTGAAGGGCACACACACACACACACACACACACACACACACACACACACACACACACACACACACACACACACACACACTATATACACACATCACTATACACACACACATCACTATACACACACACACATCACTATACACACACACATCACTATACACACACACACACACACACACACACACACATCACTATACACACACATCACTATACACACACATCACTATACACACACACATCACTATACACACACACATCACTATACACACACACACACACACACACACACACATCACTATACACACACACACACACACATCACTATACACACGCACACACACACACACACACACACACACACACACACACACACACACACACACACACACCTCACTATACACACACACATCACTATACACACACACACACACACACACATCACTATACACACACACACACACACACACATCACTATACACACACACACACACACACACACACACATCACTATACACATCACTATACACACACACACACACACACACACATCACTATACACATCACTATACACACACACACACACACACACACACACACACACACACACACACATCACTATACACACACACACACATCACTATATACACACACACACACACACACACACACACACACACACACACACACATCACTATACACACACACACACACACACACACACACACACACACACACACACACACACACACACACACACATCACTATACACACACACACACATCACTACACACACACACACACACACACACACACACACACACACACACACACACACACACACACACATCACTATACACACACACACACACACACACACACACACACACACACACACACACACACACACACACACACACACACACACACACACACACACACACACATCACTATACACACACATCACTATACACACACACACACACACACACACACACACACACACACACACATCACTATACACACATCACTATACACACACACACACACACACACACACACACACACATCACTAAACACACACACACACACACACACACACACACACACACACACACACACACACACACATCACTAAACACACACAACCCCCCCACACACACGGTGTTACATACATTAGCGGGGCTCACAGTGTTAGCAGCACATCTCCCGCTCTCTTCCCCACCGGTCCCGGAGGCTCCGCCTCTTCCTCCGCCTCTCCCTGTTTCCCGCGCTTTCACCCCCCCCCCCCCTCCACGTGGGAGCTGCCGGACGGGTGAGGGAGCTGCCGGACGGGTGAGGGAGCTGCCGTACGGGTGAGTGAGCGGCCTTCACCTCCCCTCACCCACCCCTCACCTCCCCTCACTCCCTTCCCCTCCACCACCCCCCGGCGCCGCTACAGTCAGCGGGGGAGCGGAGTGAGCGAGCGCGCGCCAGGGACACAGCGGGGGAGCGGCCACAACCCGCTGCCTCCCGCCTCAGATCCACGTGGGAGCTGCCGGACGGCTGAGGGAACGGCCGGGCGGGTGAGTGAGCGGACTTCACCTCCCCTCACCCACCCCTCACTCCACTTCCCCTCACCCACCCCTCACTCCACTTCCCCTCCCTTCCACCTCCCCTCCCTCCACCCCCCCTCAACCTCCCCTCCACCCCCCCTTAACCTCCCCTCCACCCCCCCTTAACCTCCCCTCCACCCCCCCTTAACCTCCCCTCCACTCCACCCCCCCCTTAACCTCCCCTCCACCCCCCCCTTCACCTCCCCTCCACCCCCCCCTTCATCTACCCTCCACCCCCCCTTCATCTACCCTCCACCCCCCCCTTCACCTCCCCTCCACCCCCCCTTCACCTCCCTTCCACCCCCCCCTTCACCTCCCTTCCACCCCCCCCCCTTCACCTCCCTTCCACCCCCCCCTTCACCTCCCTTCCACCCCCCCCTTCACCTCCCTTCCACCCCCCCCCCCCTTCACCTCCCTTCCACCCCCCCCCCTTCACCTCCCTTCCACCCCCCCCCTTCACCTCCCTTGCACCCCCCCCCTTCACCTCCCCTCCACCCCCCCCTTCACCTCCCCTCCACACCCCTCCACCCTCCACCCCCCCCCTTCACCTCCCCTCCACCCTCCCCCCCCCTTCACCTCCACCCTCCCCCCCCCCCTTCACCTCCCCTCCACCCTCCCCCCCTTCACCTCCCCTCCACCCCTCCACCTCCCCTCCTCCACCCCCCTTCACCTCCCCTCCTCCACACCCCTTCACCTCCCCTCCTCCACCCCCGCTTCACCTCCCCTCCACCCCGCTTCACCTCCCCTCCACCCCCGCTTCACCTCCCCTCCACCCCCACCTCCCCTCCACCCCCACCTTCAACCCCCCCTCCACCCCCACCTTCACCGCCCCCTTCACCCCCACCTCCACCCCCACCCCCCCTTACAACCTCCCACCTCCCCACCACCTCCCCCCCTTCCCACCACCGCCCCCACCTTCCCACCACCTTCCCACCTCCCCTCCACCCCCCCTTCACCTCCCCTCCACCCCCCCTTCACCTCCCCTCCACCCCCCAGCCCCCCACCTCCACCCTTCCCACCTACCCCCTCCGCCTCCCCTCCGCCCCCCATTCACCTCCCCTCCGCCCCCCTTCACCTCCCCTCCGCCCCCCTTCACCTCCCCTCCGCCCCCCCTTCACCTCCCCTCCGCCCCCCCTTCACCCCCCCTTCACCTCCCCTCCGCCCCCCTTTCACCCCCCCCTCACCACCCATCCTCCTCCCCTCCGCCCCCCTTCACCTGCCCTCACCACCCCCCACCACCCCTCCGACCCCACCTAACCCTCTGACCTCACCTCCCCTCCTTCAATGCCTTTCGTCCGCCCTCCTGCCTCTGCCTTTCGCCCACCCGCACTTCTGCCTTTCACCCGCCCACCGCTCACACCCCTGCGCCACACAGCCTCCGCACGCACTCAACAGACACCCGCCACACTCGACACACACCCGCCGCCTCTCACCCACCCCACACACTCGACACACACCTGCCGCATCCTGCCCCTACGCAACAATATCACTGACCAGTTGTCACCCGCACTCGCCACACACACGCTCACACCCTAGCAGGACACACGCCTCACATTTTCACATCTCTTATGTCACCAAAATATACATTGTACTGTGGTGTGTTTACAATAAACCATTTTTATACAACATCGTATTACATTTTCTTCCATCTTTCTTTTCAACATTATTATCCAACCTTTCCAACAAATAGTCACCTATTGTTCCACCATTTATAAATAATACTACCTATTACGCATTTACATCCCGGGCAACGCCGGGTCTCTCAGCTAGTTATCTGTAAAGCGTTAAATTTATCAGCACAGTGTCAAAGTACCAGAAAGATTACTGTAATTAGCCTTGGTAACTCTTTTGAGCAAGATATGAAGTCAGGAAAATGTGTAAAAAGAAATGTGTGATAGTCCAAGGCAAGAGCCAGTAGGGGTGGTGGAGGGCAGTGGCTCTTCGAAAATGTTAAGCAACCTTTCAGGAGTGTCTTCTGTAGGGATATCCTACCTGTGTCTGTATCTTCTGGTAGAGGTTAGTTAGATATATTCTGTGATCTGGACAAGTGCATCTGAATGTGCTTCTGTGGTTCCATGTTTTGCAGTCTTTCAAAGAGCGCTGTGAATGGTTTTATGAACACTTACATGCTGGACAGCCCGATTCTGATATGGTGCACAGACCTGTAAATGAAAATGATATATTGCTGGTTCATAGAGGTATGGCTAAATACATAATTTAAAAAAAAATAGAATAGTTATGTTTTTTTAAGAGTGCAATTAATTATTGTTACATATTTAGATTCTATTTTTAGGAGTAGCTGCGAGGTGGTGTTTAAATCAAACTGTGAAAAACTTAAGCAGGGGATCGCTGTGCGGTTCCATGGAGAAGAAGGCATGGTATGTTAAAATTCACTAGTAATTGGTTACGAAAAAAGCTAAATTATACTGAAATAAACCAATGTTGTGGTTTAGTTCTTGGTGAGCTTTTGCCAGTGGCGTAGCTATACATGCGCGGGCCCCCAGACAAATTTAGTTTTAGGGCCCCATTAATATTAATACTGAGCAATTTTTTTCTCCTTCCCCATCCTCTCCCTGATCCTCGCTCTCATCATCCTTCATCATCATTTCTCCCCCTCCCCATCTTAATCAACATCTCTCCCCCTCCCCATCTTAATCAACATCTCTCCCCCTCCCCATCTTAATCATCATCTCTCCCTCCCCTCAATTCTCCACCTCATCATCTCTCCCTCTCCTCATCTCTCCGTCAAATCATCTGTCCCCCTCCTCCTCTCTCCCCCACCATCACCTCTCTCCCCCCCACCATCATCACTTATCTCCTCTCTCCTCCCTCCACCCCCATGCCTACCTGTGGCTGGTCCGGTGTTAAACAGAATCCGGCAGAGGAATCAGAAGCTGTTATGCAGCAGAGCAGGACAGCATGGGAGGAGAAGCGCTCTAGTGGTCTGACACGGAAGTCTTTCTTACTTCTGGTGTCTGCTGCTAGAGCGAGCTCCTCCCATGCTGTCCTGCTCTGCTGTGTAACAGCTGCTGACTCCTCTGCTGGCTTCTGTTTAACGTATTGGCCCGCCGCCGCATACCATCTCCACTGCCTTTCTGAAGAGAGCGATGGGCCGCCGACAGGGGTGGGGGAGAGTGGGCCCCCCAAGAGCGCGGGCCCCCGGGCTTTGCCCTGGCTTCCCGAGCTATAGCTACGCCCCTGGCTGTTGCCTTTTATACGTGTGCTTGTTACTCAGAAGTCTTGCGCCCATATGTTTTCTCATTAACTTGTTTCTTTTGTTGAATTGTATTTCATGTTATTTTTGGATAATTCAAACTAAAACAAAACAAAAAAGAAAAGATGAACACATAAAGCCCCATAATTCCATTTCATAGCTAGTGTGGCCAGGTGGCTTCTTCAAAAATACTGGACACAATGGTGCAAGGTGCAACATGCTCGAGACCCCTCCCCCCCCCTTCTCACCTCTCACCTCTCTTTGATTCAAATTGTTTCTTCCTCTCCTTGACCACATCCACAGGCTCCTGACACCTCCTCCTGATTGGAGGCTGCTGGGTAATGTAGCCAGGATGGAGGAAGTTGCCCTGTCCCCTAGGAACAGCCCTGTTCTCTCCCTGCTCAGGGAAATCCCGCAGCCCCCCATGCCGGTTAGGTTTCTATGTCCAGAGAGGTAATATCAGACACATACATGTCCAGTATTACCTCTATTTTTTTTTTACTGGACAGAGTGCCCAAATACAGGACAGTCCGGTTAAATGCTGGACACCTGGCAACCCTACAAATCATAACTAGTAGCAAGATTATTAACAATCATGTTTAGCTAAAGAATGTGACCATGTTTTTTATCATCTAAAATAAGGGGTGATAATGATGCATGATACTGGCAAGAGAACCAGGTAGGCCTATGAAAGGAATTCTTGCTGTGATAGACCTACAGCTGAAAAATGTTTGCATATCCAGTGTTAAAATTGATTTGAAACTGCATTGACCAAGTCATAATTATTTCCTAAATTACGTTAACCATTCACCACTTTCTCCTCCTAATATTTGTATGTTATGCACACAATTGTAATGCGTGTTTAATTGATATTTGGCTGGCATTCTGATTTCAGGGACAAGGTGTGGTACGAGAGTGGTTTGATATATTGTCTTCTGAAATTATCAATCCCGACTATGCACTCTTCACACAGTCAGCAGATGGTAAGTGACCAGTGAGCACGTTTCTAATTATGTATGCTTCAGAAGTGCTGGCACATTAAAGTTCATAGGAGCATTGTTCTTGGATGAAGGGGAGAAGTAGTAATTCAGTTGAGACCTGGCTGTTGTCTATGTGTTAGGCCTTTAGTTTATAAGGGAACACAGGATGGGAATTTTTTTCATTCCGTGACTTTTGAAACAAGTCCTTAAAATATTATTTTAATGTTATTTTTATGTTAATTTTATGTTTGTTTTTTGTTGTCAACTGAATAGTTGTTTGCTAAATGTGGCTTGCTAGGGTCATAGAGATGGGTTAGTGCTGCTGCAATCGAGAAGAGTAATTGTGTGATTTTAGTTCCTTTTGAAGTGGGTGAAGTGAACTCTCCAAATAAATATCTAAATATCTGATCCCCTGCACACTTGATCAAATCACCCTATTTCCACCAGTGTCTCGGTAACCAAAAACTAAGATTGTAAACTCTTTGGTATCATGATTCATTATGCCTAAAGAGTTATACATTGTGTATATCGGGGCTCTTTAACTAGTTTTCCAAAAGTGCCAGATCAGAAAACCTTTCAGTAGAAGTGCCACCTGCTTATTGTAATACGGTTTTAGTTACATTTGAAGACTTAAATTATCATATTTAAATATTTTGTAAGCATTAATATATTTTCAAAGCTTTATTGCTAATGGAGACACACACACACACACACACACTTGAATGAGCTAGCGACGAATCAGCATGAGTTGCATAATCTAACTGAAGGTAATGTAGGCAGTGCCCTACAGACTAATGAGGTTAAGAAATGTAGTTTGGGCTACAGGTTAGTAGTACTTAGAAGTACTTAGAAGGCAGTTTACTGAGTCAGGGCAGCTGTGAGTGGGGAATAATCAGTGAGGCAGGAATCAATCCCTCTACAAGAACCAAGGGGCTGGCGGCCCCAAGGAATGTCATTCATGCAGAAAACGAGTGAGTTGGGAGGGCTAGGCGGGAAGAGAGAGACCAGGCATCCCTATGGGAAGAAAGAAAAAATAAACAGTTCCACAAAGAAAACAAAAGCATGCTAACAATGGTCCTCCTAACGCTTGAGTACAGGGGAACTTTATTGGGAGAGAATATCACAAAAGTCTCATCAAAGGACACTCTTCACACTAGTAAATATTTTAGAAGAACACAGCAGGGCCAAACATTAGGAACAAACATAACAAGGGAATGGAAATGAGAACAGGGGAAACAATCACACTGACTTCAGGGATAATTCACTACCTCCGCCACAGGGGAGGAGAGAGGGAGGCTGGGTCCGGGCCGGGGGACTCAGACAGAGACAGCTGACATCCCGGCTTCTACAGACTGCGTGAGATCCTCCCCCCCGCTCCCTCCCTCTCGCAGACTCACCACCAGTCTCATTATGTGGACCCGAGCACCGCGTTATAACGGGGTTCAGCTGTATATATATTTAGATTGCTTTCATTTACCAGTGAGTTTCAGTGTGAAATACTGCGCTTAGTAGCTGCCTAAGAAACAAGCATGAAATTATCAGGAGCCACATCAAGGCGCTTCGAGTCACCAGTTTAAAGCCCTGGTGTTTCTCTTTTTATATTTCTGACAATATTCATTATTACTCCTAAATTAAAGTTGCTTGTTATTGTGAGTATGTTACCCCAGGCTCATATAATTGTGCAAAATATGGGTTTTGCCTAAATTAGATGGATATCCCCAAAATGTGTTGTGGGATCACAAAGTCGCAACATAATTTTCTGATGACATTGTAGATTTCTATTAGCCTATGGTGTCCACTTTCTTGCATGGTGGACAAACTTAGTTGTATCTCAGGAATCAGAAGATTGGGTATAAAACAAACACAGAATGAGCAGTGCGGGCTGCTGCTTTAAGGCTGTTAGCTGTGCATATTTTCCCTTGGTTTATTATCATTAAATACGGTCTAATTGGGACTTTAAAGTACTTAATCAGTATTACACCTTTTAGGGGCTATTAGATTATTATAAATAGGCATTAATAATTAGCTAGTGGTGTTAAACTATGCTGTATGACAAAAGTAGCATACAGTAGTTGATACAGAAAATGTTGGCATTATAAGCTTCCAAAGTATGACAAAAAAATATGCATTATAGACTCAAGATATTTAAAAATAACCTTTTTTAATATAATAACTTTTTTCATATAGCGCTTTTCTCCTAATGGCGCTTTATACTTACAAAGGATTTTTAAAGATACAGTTCTTGCCCAGGTGAGCTTATAATCTGTTTCTGGTGGCTGAGGCAAAGGGAGACTTACCCAATGTCACAAGGAACAGACAACGGGATTTGAACCAGTGTCCCCCTCTTCAAACTCGGTGACAAACTCGGTAGAGTCTGTGACTCTAATCACCGAGCCACTTCTTAAACCCCTAAAAGCGACTCAATACATTGCACAGGTTCCTGTAAATTGCTCATGATGCTCAGCTGAAATGCATAGCATGTTATGTTGTATCAATGCAACATCAATAACAGATATCTGGTAATGATCCCAGAGGTCGCTTAATAGTTCTATCATATGTTGCAGAATCTTTAGAAGAGACAATCAAAGCAACAATACTACTTCCCCCCCCAAACTTTTCTTACTTTTTCTTATATTTATATTTAAAGCATATAACTAGATATAATTCTACATTATTACCTAAGCTGGCAATCGTTTGGTGCTTCTTTTATAAATCTGTCAAAATCTTGATTGTGTGGCTAACGAAATGGCCGCCTTCTAACGTTATGCTGCAGCTGATGTCTAACATATGTAACATTATATTATGAATTGTACAGCTTTCAGAGAAATAGACAGTCTTTTATTTGGAACACAGCAACAGATCTGTGTGTGATACTTTGTTGCCATTGGGCACAGCTAAAACAGGTGTGTGTTTCTGTTTCAAAAGCGGAAGTGGATATGACTTTCTAAATGATTATATAGCAACCAAAGGATGATCAGCAAAGTAAAAAAAATCTTTAAAAAACTATTGCCTAATACTACAAAACGGATTTATTTATTAATTTTATATATATATATATATATATATATATATATATATATATATATATATACTGTGTGTGTGTGTGTATATATATATATATATATATATATATATATATATACTGTGTGTGTGTGTGTGTGTATATATATATATATATATATATATATATATATATATATACACATACATATATATACACATACATATATATACACATACATATATATACACATACATATATATACACATACATATATATATATATATATACATACATATACATACATATTAGAATTTTTCATGTTTTCCTGCTTTATCTGTATGAGCAATATACTCTTCTAAACGTGAGCTTTCCTAACCTCTTAATTGAAACAATGATAAATATCCCATGTATGTAGTTACCAGGGTACGCTTGCTTCTATGTAATTTATTTGGTTATTATGGAAACGTGAAGTAGCTGGGAGCTGGTGGTGGTGGTTTTGGAATTGCTGGGCAGTTGTAATTTGACATAAAATAAAACCCACTTTATCTCTCTCCCTCTTGTAAGGAACTACTTTCCAGCCAAATAGCAACTCGTCAGTGAATCCGGACCATCTGAACTACTTCAGATTTGCAGGGGAGATCCTGGGCTTAGCACTGTACCACAGACAACTGGTCAACATTTATTTCACCAGGTCGTTTTACAAGCATATCCTTGGTATGATTATAAACTGTTCTCTATATTCCTTCTTTTGAAGAGCAGAAGGATTTAACTGAAGTTTTTCTTTCTTTCATTACTGCAATAATTGCTAAATCAATTTAGTATTGTAACCCTAGAAATAATACGAATTAATACAAAACTGAAACTTAGGAAGCACATTGCTTTAAGTCCATAAGTTTGTGCATTTATAGTTTCTATTGCAGATCCCAAACAATGTTTTTACTTTTGAAAGTGGTTACGTGACAGGTACTCCCACATGGCTACGGTGGTGACTATTAAGCGCATCAACATGAAATTTCCACTGGGTATTGGTGGAACATGGTGGTTCACACCAGGACTGCTCATGCCAATCTTATTTTAGTCTTTACACTCTAGGCGGATCAAATACTCATCTAGAGAACAAACCAAATTATAGCAAAGGAATTGTACATTTTATAGAATAAGTTACTCCCCCATTTAAGAGTTTCTTATGACACTGCCCAGTGTTGAAGGAGTTACTGTAAGAAAGGCTACGCTTATAGTGCCTGCGACAGTGACGCGATGGTCAGGCGACGGTTGCTGGAAAATCAAATAGAGATGACTTCCAGCGATCGCGACCAATCCGTCCCTCCGTCGCGTCGCGCTTACTATAAGCGGACGCGACGGTGGCAATGCATTTGTTTTGCCGCGACGTCGCTGTCGCCGGCACTATAAGCTCAGCCTAAGGCTGAGTCCCCAGTCTTCACTGTGGCACGCGCGCCCGGCGGGGGAGCGGCGCGTGCACAGCGCTACACCGCGATCTGCGGTCTGGGGGAGAGAAAAGATTTGCGACTGGAGGGGGCGTGGCTGTGGATTTGCGGGGGCGTGGCCATGACGTCCCGGGGCTGGTTCGCCCTTATTGGCTGAACCGCCGGCAGATGTCGAGGTCAAATTCTCCTGCCTCCCTGAAAACCTGTCGCGCACCGCTGGGGAAAGGTGCGCGACAAGGTAGGGACTGGGATCAGCCGGACTGGGGGGGCGGGGCTTGATAGCACAGCGCACGCCGAGCCGTGCGCTGTGACAGTGACTGGGACCGCAGCCTAAGACTCCCAACACCGGAATATGCATAATTCAAACATACATAATCTATTTATTTGCCAGTTACATGTACAAAGTAAAGATTGTCATACAGTATATATTTATCTTTTTTGCTACATTTTTGCTTCATCTTCCGGGAGCTGTGTATAGTATAATATGCATACGTATTTCAACTTTACTATACTTTTGTTGTGGTAGTGCAATCATTTGTGAATGCAGGTAAAATACAACATAAGACAAAAAGCCCCAATGCAAATTATATAGTTAAATACTTATCTGTTTTTCTACTCATAAGTAAGGGTCATTTAATTAAATTCTTTGGCCAAACATTATAAGCCTACAGTACAATCACACCACAGTATGACTTTTTTTGCAGTTCTTAACACTACCTGTAAACGTTCTGTTCACATCTCTAATGGAGTGAGACATGTCTCAATAGACTGGCCATTCAGAGGTGCAAAACAAGACCTGTTATATAAAAAGCAGGATAGTGTGTGGTTGTAAGATATAGAACATGTAAGATAGCAACTTTCGATATTTCTTTTGCTGCTTTGCATTATTGTAGCTCATCTGCAGAGGGCAATGTCCTACAAGAAATGAGTAGATGAGAATCATGGACTAACAAAAATCTCTAGCTAAATATCTGCATGCCTTAATTCTGCAGGCATTCCTGTAAATTACCAAGATGTGGCATCCATTGACCCTGAATATGCAAAGAATTTGCAGTGGATTTTAGATAATGATATCAGTGACTTGGGATTGGAACTGACCTTCTCAGTTGAGACAGATGTGTTTGGAGCTATGGAGGAAGTGCCCTTAAAGCCAGGAGGAGCAAGCATCCTTGTTACACAAGAGAACAAGGTGAGTGATCAGATCAATGTCAACAGTCATTGGAAACATGCACTTTTTGTCTAGCATATTATGCATAAATTACTGCGCATCGCCACTAATCTTGTGGAATCTATATGCTACCATTAAGCAATGACTTCAATAATCCATCAAATGATCAACCGTGCTAAACTAAGCTTCTATGGATCCCCTTACAAGATTTTACAATACATAGGAAGTAATGCATGTAATGAAGTGTGTGTGTGGAATACAAATGGAAATTTTTGGCTTTATTCTATATCTGCCAAAGTGGCCATTCGGGCCATTTTCAGCCCAAAATTACCCTATTAAAGTCTATTGAAATTTTCGGACGAACAGGTACCGAGCGGCTGCTTCGGCAGATCTAAAATTACCCCCTTATTGTGCTATGCTTGCAGGTGCTTAGCAAAGGTTTTTGAGTGAAGCTTAAACATCACTTGCAAAGTTTCAAAACTGTTGGAAATCATAATAGATTCTCTAAATGATCTGTGCTTAAATTGTGTATTGGTGCACATATTGTGCAACATGGGTTTGTGGTAAGGTTTTAATAATGCCACTCGGTCACCTTTTGTACATGGGAAGTTATTTCTGTAGGAATGTTTTTTTTAATTTGTGTTTACTTTTAATTGTTAACCCCTTTGGTGCCCTATTGGCATACAGCGTATGTCATAAAAGTGGCACACTGGAGACGTATGACATGGCCTTTTGCTCGTTTTTTAGGGGCTGTTCGGGAATGCTAATTGCAAACTACACTAAAGGTGGCATCCTTCCTTTTCACCTTCACTTCCATCCGGGCCGGCGGAACTCCGAACCAATCATGTGATCGCTCAGAACGGTCACATGATTTGTCAGTGTGCGGGTTTGTGGCCATGGAGGTGGCATGAACCTCTGGCAATGAAGAGCAGTGCCGGATTAAGGATTTCATAGGTCGTCATGGTCTCTTAATTCCTCTTGGAATCCAGTCACGTACCATCTTTGTCCAATGATGGTAATTTCTTCTTGCGATATATGTCCAGCCCACCACCATTTTAATTTCTTCACCTTGGTGTTTCATTTTTTTCCTGTCTCTTTAGTAATACCCATCTTACATCTCTCCATACTTCTTTGCATTGTCTGAAGCTTCTGAATTATCTTCACATTAAGTGACCACGAACAGAATACGCTGGTCGAAAACTTTCTTCTTTAGGCACAGTGGAAGGTTCTCTTAAAATATTGTCTTGTTTCTTCCAAATAGGCTCCATCCCATCTTCATTGATTTAATTCAAAAGCTTCCAATTCATTGTTTTTTGCTGGTCAAGGTAGAAATAGTTTTCAACTTCTAGTTCTATTCCATTTATTTCAATCTTCGCAGACTTAACACATTTGTTGAACATAACGTTGATCTTGTTGATATTCATATGGTGGCTCACATACTTACTTGCTTCGGAAAGGTCTCCAATTTGTTGCTGGAGGTCTTCTGGACTTGCAATGTCATTGGCAAATCGTAGACTCCAATGTTCACCGTTGATTTGTATTCTTTTTTCTTCCCAATCTAATGGATTGAACAATTTTTCAAGTGTTGCAGTGAAAGCTTTGGTGACATGGTGTCTCTCTGTCACACTCCCTTGCTGATCATTATTTTTCTTGTATCTTCATGTAATGGTTGATGTGGCATTCTCGCGAATGTTCTTTATAATATCAATGTACGCTTCTTCAACATTTTGTCTTCTAAGTGCATCTAGGACCGCTGAGGTGTAGACAAAATCAAATGCTTTTCATAATCTACGTGTCCTAAGCGGACTGCTAGAGCGTATTCATTACTTTGGGAAATTACATCTTGTAGGACTTGATGTGGACCATTGTGTTGTATTCACTGCAGAATCTCGCTTATTCTCTATGCTGGCCAAGATCCATGGTCTGCATCTCTTTAGTGAGTATCTTCGGAAATATCTTGTATATCTATGGCATTACTCCATTGCCTGGAATTTTCGTGGTTTGCAAGGATTTTTTTCTACTTCACCAGCTTCTTTCAAGATTTTAGTTGTAATTCCATCTTCCCCGGGAGTCTTCACATTCTTTATGGATTTTATTGATTTTGCCACTTCTTCTAGAAGGACGCATGGTACATCATTGGGGGTTTCTTTTTGCTTGTCTTCTGCTGGAATTATACCCTGTGTTATCTGTGTTTGCATATAATTTCATGTAGAAGTTCTCAACTCTCTTTATAAGTCTGGGGTGTGCCACTAACTTATTAGCGAAACGCAGCCCAAACCATAAACCTGAATCTCATCCTGGGTGTACCCACATAGCCCCACCCCCTCCCAACACTGCCCACAATTTTCAATTTGGCCCAATATCCGAAGAGGAGATTACACAAGCGCTCCTCAAATTAAAACTAAGCAGCAAATGTGGACCTGACTTACTACAATCTAGGTTCCTACGACTTGGTGCCCCAGCCATTGCCAAAACAATTTCTTCCATAGTCAACTCTATCCTGTCTGCAGGCCATATCCCTAAGACCTGGAAAACTGCCAGAGTTGTCCCAATCTTCAAAAGTGGGGACAAAAACACTGTCTCAAACTACAGGCCAATCTCACTTCTCCCAATTCTATCCAAAGTAATGGAAAAATGTGTCCACTCCCAATTAAGCGATTACTATACCAAGACAAATTTCCCTAGCCAATTCCAATCTGGCTTTCGCCCCAAACACTCCACCGTAACTACCCTGCTAAAAGTTTGCAATGAAATCCAGTGTGGAATGGAACGGGGACAACTCACTGGTGCAGTATTCCTAGATTTTGCAAAGGCTTTTGATACTGTTGATCATGCTATCCTGCTTAACAAACTCTAGAGCTCTGGAATAGGGAAGCATGCTTTAAACTGGTTTCAGTCCTACCTATCAGGTAGATCCCAACATTTGTCCATCTTAGGCTCTAACTCCAACCCCCTGGATATCATCTGTGGTGTCCCGCAAGGCTCTGTTCTGGGGCCCCTACTCTTCTCAGTGTTCATCAATGATCTTCCCACAGCTTGTCAGGAAGCCTCAATACACATGTATGCAGATGACACAATCCTATATGCACACAGCCATAGCCTCTCTGACCTTCAACACATATTTCAGTCTGACTTTTTGAGACTCGAAAACTGGATTTCCCAAAACAAACTGTTTTTAAACACTGACAAGACTGTAACAATGGTATTTGGGACCAAGACTAAATTTTTAAAGCTTCCAGCGACTGAGCTCCAGATTAGAACCAACGCTAACACCACCCTAACCCCTGTCACTAGTTTTAAATACCTGGGCATATGGTTTGACTCCCACTTAACATTCGGGATGCACATTGATAACCTGACAACCAAGACCTATGCCAAACTAGGGGTACTTTACAGGAACAAATCCTCCCTAAGTCTCCTGGTCAGAAAGCGTATCGCACAGCAGATGCTAATGCCAATTATTGACTATGGAGACATAGTATATGGCTCGGCACCTCAAACCCACCTTGGCAAACTTGACACCCTCTACAATTCAATATGTCGTTTTGTTCTCCAATGCAACTATAACACACATCACTGCGAAATGCTCAAAGAACTAGATTGGTCATCACTCGAGTCTAGGCGCAAAGTTCACCTTTCCTGTCTTGCCTTCAAATTCTTTATGGGCATGCTACCCAGCTATCTGAACAAGCTCCTCACCCCTACCACATGCAGCACCTATCATCTGAGATCAGACTCCAAAAGACTGTTCATGGTCCCAAGGCTCAACAAAGTATCCGGCCGTTCCTCCTTCTCTTACCGTGCACCCCAGAACTGGAACAACCTACCAGAGACTCTCACATCCACCACCAGTTTAAGTACTTTCAAATCTAAGGCTGTCACACATTTTAATCTGGTCTGTAACGATTTCATACGCCCATAATATATATTATCTTTAACTGTGCACGCAATGTCTTGTATATAATGTATACCCTGTTCATTTATGTAACTGTATTTGTAACCATGTATTATTTGTCTTAACTCTGTGCCCAGGACATACTTGAAAACGAGATGTAACTCTCAATGTATTTCTTCCTGGTAAATATTTTATAAATAAATAAATAAAGTCTCTGGTCCTTTTATTGTTGCTCCAAAGTCTTTTTTGAGTGCAATGATTTGCTTCTTAACAACCATAAGCCCATGCTTTGTCTTCTTTAAGCTTTTGTTATATTCAATAGTCTTCTTCACCATATCATAGTTACATTTTCTTACATCTTCAGTTGTACGTTTTGCGGATTGTCTTGCACAGTTCTGCATATTCAACTCTTATTCTTGCGTCTTGGAATTGCTTAAATTCTTGGCTCCTCATTCATTGTTTTGTCATCGAATATTTTCGTCTGTTTTGTTAGTGATTCCTCCAGTTTTTTCTGCGCTTCCAACTACAATCTTCAAAAGTTCTTCATAATCGTTTGTTAAAGTGCCACCATGCATTTTGAACACGCTTAATTGATTTTTCAGTTTCAGTTGAAATTCTCTGCTGTTATTCTTGATGTTATTGATGTTGATTGATTTTTGTTTTCTTTTTAATCCGTTTTCTTCTTTCCAAATTCGCATTCAGATGTAATCTGCAGCAAACCAATCGGTGATCACTGCTTGTGTCAGTGGTTAAGGACCGTGCAGTCTTCAGCCACGTGTTTCTTGTTAGTTAGGATAAAGTCAAGTTTCATTCCTGACTCCATTGGGTCCATTCCATGTCCATTTCCCATCTGGATTCTTGAAGAATGAATTCATGATGTAGAAGTTTTCCCATTCTACAAATTATACCAATCTGTCCCATCATTCGTTCCCGTTACTGCAACCATACTTACCAACGAATGTTTTGTCTTTCTGATGGGCACCAAACTTTGCTTTGAAATCTCCCATAACAATCTTGAGGTGGGGCTTTGAGGCCTTACTTGCCACGCCGGTTTCATTTGCATGTTGGTAAGTACCTTTCCCACTTTAGCCGGGTATATTGTTCAAGCTTTCATAGTATGGCTAAACCTTAATTTATAATTTTACAGTACTTATTACTCTGGTTCATGATTGTGAATTTATTAGCTGTTGTTATTTACCATAAATGATACTTGTGATTTGTTCTGATCCTATATTTGACGTGAAGTTTCAGTGCAGGGTTTAGTTTCCCCCCCCCCCCCTCAATTTTAATTTTAATTATAAACATTCATTATTTCACGATGGATGCATAAATGTGATTCTTGTATGGAGCCAGCCACCCTTATATTTCAGTAAGTGTCTCCAGCACATGATTGAAGTGTTAGTTAATTTAACACTACATCTTGGGTTCACACTGTGTATGCTTTTTTTTTCTCCCATTCTGTATGTGCAGTTGCTGGGAAATATGCTGCTGTTAATTATGTGCCCTATAAAACATTAAGTTCATTAAAAGCCAGGGTTCATCCTTGGGAGACAGTGATAATGGCACTGTCTGACACAGATTAAAGACTCTGTGCTAGCTCCATGTCAGGCTTAAGCTTTTCTGGGAAAATATTTAAATTGATGAGTAATTCGCCAGGCAAAATTATTTCCCCCAACAAAGTATTCTAAGGAGAAAAAAAAAGCAATCAAAATGTATACAACTATATCTGTATCCCCATATCCCCACATCTTATTTAGTTACTGATTCTCTTAATGGTCTGGGGAATGGTGGTGGGAGGTGGGGGGGTGGCTTGTTTGCGTATGAATGTAGAGTACTGATTCCCAACCCTCTCCACAGTGACAACTGACCATTCCAGGTTTTAGGGAAAAAACATTTACTGACACAGAGGTGAATGCTAATTTGCCTAGGAATAAAATATTGATACCTGGTCCGGGTTGTTCTCTCCTCCATGTCCCCCCCTCTAGTCTGTTCTACCAACTATTTTCACCTTTTTGCCCCTTTTCGAATTCCATCAATCCACACTTGTCCATTCTTTCTTCTATTACTTACTCATTTTTTTAATGCTCTCTTCCCCCCTTATCTTTCCCCCCCACACACACACTTTCCCCAAACATTGTATTACCTACCTTGCTACCTTCATCTCTATTTCACATTACCCCTTTAGGCCACATTAGCCTGCCCACTATTTTCCCATACCTTGGACTCGGGGCGCCTTTTCTTGCCTGCACTGCACATAGTTCATGCAGAGACCAACGCTGCTCCATATTTAATTTCAACTGCATGATAAGGCCGCGTTTATAGTGCCGGTGACGCGACCGATGACGTCACCCATCGCCATTGCACTTCAACTTTGAGCGACGTCGCTGGCGACAAGGCCAGTGACGTCACGAAGGGGGAGGGCAGAGTGAAATAGGCGCTCTGTGATTGGTGTAGAGACAGTCGCATGTGGCGACTGTCTCTCCCAAAATCAAATTCTATTGACTTCAAAATGTTTGGTCGCGCTTACTACAAGCGCATGCGACGGATTCAATGTATTTCTTTGGCGCGACGTCTCATCGCTGTCGCCGGGCACTATAAGTGCAGCCTAAGCTTACTGAAAGGAAATGTAAAACAGCACAGATCAAGGCCTGAAGGAGAGTCTGACTGCTGCTCCACCAAAGAAGCATTTAATGTAAATGCATCACGACAATTGTAAAGTTCCCCAGGTGAAAAAGTGTGGTCACCCATTCCAAAGCTATATGCATAAACATACAATGTACATGCACTGCTTTCTCCTCACCCTCTTTCTTCCCGCTATTTTTGTTTTACCGACAATAACTTTTTAAATGTCTGGTTAAACCCACGTACCAGCTTCACGTTGCATAGTCAGCAACCAACCTCGAACAGATGAGACCCAAAAGGATGAAACGGCAGTAGTTTTACTGGCTATGCATTTCTTAAACCCAGGATGTGCTAAAAAGCTGTGTAATACGGCAGGCATATGCTTATACCGGTGGTCCATGTTAAAATGGATAAGAAGTGTAAAGAGTGACAGACTGTACTCATATGCATGTCCTTCTGAGGATGCAGTGGAAGGACTGTTTGCCAAGTGATAATGGGGAAATACAGTGCTGCAGACCTGTGAGAGGCATGCAAATGCACCACAAATGGTATTTGTATTTACTGCTCACTGTATGGAGGAGGGATGTTATCACCTTTTTTTTTTTTTTTACTCACCATAAGTTTATTTTAGTGTTTAGTGGGAGTGACACATCAACGAAGTGTCATTTTTAACAGGTAAGTGTCCATAAGTGTGAAGATAAATTGGATATTGATGCACCAACAAGGTCTAACGTTGGTTGCCGCATCTAACTTTTGCCAACCTTTAACGATTGTGTAATGAAAAGCGTATGTAAGCTTTTTGGAAATACACCCCAGGATAATGTTAAACCAAACTATAACGTTGTATTGACTATTAAATAGTTTTTACTTTAGAATATCATGGGTAATTAAAAAGATAACACTCAAAGGTTTAAGAAAGGAAAATACGTACTACAAAGGAAATTAGACAACAAAGCATAGACGTACATGCTTCATTCAAAAGGATATCATTTTGAGATGAGACTTGAGCGTTAATTGCCATGTTCTGTTTTAGACAGCCGCTTAATTAGCTGTCAATGTGGAAAACCACTTTGTTTCTTTGAAATCACTAATTTATTAGTTAATCACATTTTAGCATAAAACAATTGAACAGAAATATCTTTGTAAAATACGTTGCAGGAGACTGATTGACTGGTTTTTTTACACCTGCGGGAAATCAAACTTGTAAACATGTTTGTCTGCTGCGTGGTTTTTCTTTTTCCTGCCGAGTACTGACCTCTTAACAATTGCTGGAGGGGAGCTCGAGCTATTTCTTTTTTTTACCTTGTTAAATGCACAGATCTGCAAGACACGCATATGCTACAGAAAACACCGGGAAAAAAATGGGAAGGAAGAAATAACACTTTCACTATAACTGCTGGGGATTGTGAATTATAGATCATGCCCATAATTCAGTACATTTACTTTGATATATTTGTGTCTGCTGCAATGCAATTCACTTTTTATGTACTGCTGCTACTTGCAGTTGTGCTCTTTGATTTCTTCTTGACACGATACCTGTGCTTGTTTTAAAAAGACCAAGTTACAATGAAAAAAAAGTACATTTTATTGCGGATTTGTTGCTGGAACAGGACACATCTCGTTTGTATATATGGAACAAAACTCAGTGAGGAAAAGTTCACAGATCTTAACCAGACAAATAATTAACGCTTTTTTAACAATTGAAGATGTTCGTTGTAGGATGGTGTGATATATATTTTTGGTTTGGACACACTGGCCAATAAAGATGAACTTTTATCATAGAGATGGCAGATTGGGAAAAAAAAGAGGAGATTTCTTTATCAGCCACTAACGTACATGGAGTTGTGCGAGCTTTGTCAGTGAAAAAGTAGCTAAATGATCTGAAGTTTTTTTTTTTTTTTTAGCTACTTTTCTTGGAATCTTTGCTAAGTAGGGAGGGATGCTAAATCTGGACAGGAGTACTTTATTTAGGGGGGGGGGGGGGGAGAGGATCCTTAACACATACTGTTTTAAAGCAGCAATACTACATTCCTCCCCTCTTTCCCCCCTTATTTGTATATGTAAAGTATGTGACAATGTGTAATGCTATATTCTTACTTAAGATGGCAATTGTTTGATGCCCCTGTTCTAAATCTGTCAAAATCCTGAGTGTGTGACTAACGAAATGGCCGCCTTCTAACTTTATGCTGCAGTCTGTGACATGCTACATCTGATGTGGGGCATTATATTGCTATGTGTAACACATTATTGTTACAGCTTTCAGAGTAATAGCATGCCAGCTGTTTGGAACACAGCAACAGATCTGTTTGTGATACTTTGTTGCCAAAAGACAGCGCTCAAAGGTGCATGTCAGCCTGTTTCAAAAGAAGAAACAGACATAACTTTCTATATGGTTCCTGTAGCAACCTAAGTATGATCAGTACATAGCATTAGGAGTTTAAAAAAATGCAGACAGTATTTTATAATACTACGGATTTATTAAAAAAAAAAACGATATAGGATTTTTTATGTTTTGCGGCTTTAACCCAGTCAGTTCCCTGGAGAATCTAACATTCATGTTGCCATAAATAAAGTAGAAAGTGCAATTCAGGTTAGACTTATTTTTTTGTCCCAGTTTGCTTTTTGTAGCTAAATGTTTGATACAAAAGCTGCAAGCTTTGTTTAGTGTAAATCCCAGGTGCTGCGTAGAAACACTAATAGGTGCAGTGACTGGTAATTCATTATTTCTTATGGGAGTTGGAATGCAGCTTTCTGGATCGGTGACTTTCTTAATGCCAAAGGGCTTGGGATGCAGAATTCAGGCTGGTCCTGCATTTTGACATTCACTGCGTGTAATAGGAGTAGACTATTTTATACAAAACAGATTTGGTTAGAGCTGCATTTTTATAGAACAATATAGATTTTTTTATTCAGTGCTGGCTGGAGAGCATCACGATTTTGAAAAAACTCTCTATTACTTTGCAGCCACAAAGACACTAAATAAAACACAAGTGTATCAAGTGTGGGAAACTCAAGCATTGCTTCCAAAAGATAGGAAATTGTATCATTTGTGCTATGTGTCACTTGGTATCAAGGTGCTTGTCTCCAATGTTGTTCCTATTCTGTCCATTTTTGGGGGGGGTCGTTGTTGGAGGAGGTTGGGGGGGGGGAGAGTGGGAACAATCTTATGAGTTGGATCAAAATGTGCACCTGTAACTTGTGCAGTTTTCCTCTTTACATCAAATAAATCTGCCTGGTCTGAGGTCGCGATATCCTCTGCTCCTAAGAGGTCGGCACCAATGTAACCGCAATATGAGCGTGATACATATGCCACGGGTACACATGAAAGATACAAATATTTGTCCATGTTTTGAAGCAGATTGCCAATATAAAAATAAGGGATGTTTGCTGCACACCAAAAATATAAAGTAAGTGCTGATACATTTACCGGTGCTCCTTAGTCTCAGGGAAAGACCTGCATTGCATCCAATATATCCACTTCACTTGAGAAAGGCCAGCAGGCTGAAACGTTGTGTGTTTTATGGCACAATCAATTTCATATAATTGAAATCCGTGTGCTCGTGTCCATCTATTTCATTGAAGCAGATTGCACCATTTTGATACATATTGCCTTCTTTTGAGAGGCGAAACTTCCTTTTTAAAACATATGGCCTCCACTAGATGTCACTGTTTATCTGCAATATATGTTTTTTTATGTTTGCCTACCCTACAAAACTCTGCTAATTTGTGCAATATGTAGGAAGCATTTATGTCTACTTTCAACAATTTTTGCAATGGTTTTTACAAATAAAATAAAAAATATTACAAATAATTTGTTGTAAATATTAATGCCATGTAGGCAGCTACTCATTTTGTCTAGTGACACAGGCTGTAGAAAAAAAGTTTTACAGGATTAAGGAACGGTGGATCAAATGAACCATTGTCCTAAAGAATTTCTTAAATGTATGTATTTTTTTTTAGTTTCCTTGCGTTTTTTAGTTCATCAAACACACTGACAGTAGCTAGTATCAATGTGCACTACATAGAATATGAATGAGTGTTTTTCTTGTTTCTATTTTCATTGCAGGCAGAATATGTCCAGCTTGTTACTGAACTTCGTATGACACGAGCGATTCAGCCTCAGATCAATGGATTTTTGCAGGGGTTTCATATGTTTATACTACCTTCTCTAATACAGCTTTTTGATGAATTTGAGCTGGTGAGCAGAATCCTTTCAATTTTCTTATTATTTTACTCTTAGAGGATGGATCAATTGTTATGAACCAAATAGCTTTTTTTCTGTTTTGAGGAAATATTGAAGTATATTCTGTGATTTTCTTTAATTCTTTTTAGTTTTGATAATAACTTTATTCCATACAGTATAGCACTTTGCTCCCAATAGAACCCAAAGTATTTCACAATTACACTATAACGTGTGGTATATAGCGCTGTACATAGAATGTTATAGGCACTGTACCTGTCTTGACGAGCTTAAGAATCGATCAGCAAACAAGTGATTTGCCAAGCGTCACACGGAACAGACAGATTTGAACCAGGCTCCCCGGCTTTAAATTCTCAAATGGACTTTGAATTGCCCTCTCGTATTCATGGATGGGGTATAGTGTTTTCCCCTTTACTTTTTGTGAGTGCTGCTGGGGGTGTAGCCTAATGGAAAATCCTACACTTAAAGTTTTTTTTTAAAGAACTTTGGAGATGCTGTAGGTGAACACTACTACAATACAAAATATATGAATGCATACAATATTTATTTATTTATTTATAAAATATTTTACCAGGAAGTAATACATTATAATGCATGTTCTGCTATCTTTGAGTTCAGGAAAGCTTATTTTTATTTTCACCATTTGCCGTGTCACTGGTTTCCAGCGTTTCTATAATGCTGAAGCACTTCTTTACATACATTGTTCTGGTACCTTTTTAAGGGTGGGGGACATAGTGAGATATAGCATGTAGAAGTGTGACATTGAATGAAAGATTTATACAAGTTCATATTAACTTTTTTTTTTTAATTATTATTTTCTTAGCATTTGAATGGAAAACTCTGTAATATGGGAGACCATAGCATTAAACCATGGGTAGATTTACACCCATGATTTCTCTAGGTTTATTTTAAGAATATTGGTATTGTGGTTTGAACATTGCTAGCATTAAAATCTCCACAATGTTTTCAGCACTCGGAAGGTTAAGTCAAGGGAACTTAAACATTGTTTTGTTAACATTTATTATAAATATATAATTCGGGTTTTTGGTCATCATACACTCATTAAAGCAAATCTTACAAAACAGGCCTACTTTTATATTAGTAGTGTAAATATATGACAGTCTGCACTGAATGGTGACAGTCCTACTACAATCAATTGGTAGTGAAGTGTACAAGAGGATAGGTAGAAAAGCAGGATTCTCACCCATCTGTGAGCATAAAATTTTAGGGCATTTGTCTGAATTTAGGGCACTTTGGATTCAAAGCAACATTAAATCATTTAACCTTTTGGAAGACACGAGTTTAAACAAGTAATGCAGATTGCACACTTAATGCTGAGCAATTTGCCAGCACGAAATTGTATTAGTGAAAACTTATCTGGACGTATCATTTTGCTGCTGGTGTTACATTCGTCTTGTGAGATCACTTAGATTAGATTAATCTTACATACGGAAGGCTGCATTTTACCTGCAAAATATTGTCTTAATATGTTTCCACCAGAGCAGGTTTGTTGCAAAATGCAGTTTAATGAGCGTGTGATCTCTTGTCATCTGATTCTACCTTTGAATTTGACTGCAGATCAAGGTGGTGGAGGAGATAGATGTTGATTCCTCCATACACTGCATAGAAATTAACCTCAAGTAAAACAGTCTTGCTCATGAATATTTCAAGTTTGCTGTTTACCTGTATGACGCACCAATATGCAGCACAACACTTGTTAATAAAAAAAGGATTGGGACACAGTAATCCAGTATATGTTCATTAGACCACACATTTGACCACTTTTTGCTGATTGTAGATATTTGCACTAAGTAATTTTGGGTAAATACATTTATTCTATGTGTGATTATTATTTGTTTATTTGCACTGTCTTAGAACATGTATTTTTCTCACCAGGTTTTAGTTTTTGAGCACAGTATACTTGTTTATTTTAATGGCAATTGACTCTTATATTTACATTGCCACTAATAATATACTATCTGCAATTATCCTAATGTGCATATTTCCAATTGTCTTCTGAATGCAAGTAAATCTGTGCTGTGAAGAGCTCCAATGCAAATAAGCTATTCTGTAATTGTAAGATTGGAAGCCAGCATTATTGCACACGGCACATACCAAAGATAAAAATTATTAACTAGGAAGAGATAAATATGCACAATCCGTTCTCTTGACTTCCTAATGCAATTGTGGAGCACATCAGAGCACTCTCGAGGGGACAAAATAAGATGCTTATTAATTGTTTTCATCTGGATTATACCTCCTTTTAGTACATTAATTTGCATTTAAAAGTGCAAAGGTGAACTGTAAAACTACAAATTCCCTTCTGATTGCTTTATTTGTAAAGTGGCGACCATGTGTTCATCTGTCAGGATCTACAAGAGTGGTACACTGTTTTAATTTGAAATGCTTGTAACATATTTGATGCCAACGCAGAAAGAGGCTGCTTTTGAGCATACACAGTCTATAAGTGGTGCTTCTGGGTGTAATTGATGCTGCTTTTAAGGAAGGCTGCACTAGAGTGGTGGGACCTCAACCGCCAAATGCTTATTTACATTTATTTAAAGAAACAAGCAAATTATGTTGGATTAATAACTAGTTGCATGATGCAAGTGTAGTGAAATACACACACACAC